>NC_037343.1:33834535-34137565 GCF_002263795.3 Bos taurus
GTGGTATTGAATATTATTCACCAAAACAAAGGAAGACTTCAAACTCAGGAAAGTAAATTCATTCATCCAAAGGTCAAAACTGACTTTAATGACCAAGTCTTTTCATTCTCGACACCAGTTCCAATTAGAGGATCTCTGATGTTAACAAAGTTATGACCAACCTAGACAGCGTATTAAAAAGCAGAGACATTACTTTGCCAACAAAGGTCTGTCTAGTCAAGGCTATGGTTTTTCCAGCAGTCATGTATGGATGTGAGAGTTGGACTATTAAGAAAGCTGACCTCTGAAGAATTGATGCTTTTGAACTGTGGTGTCGGAGAAGACTCTTGAGAGTCCCTCGGACTGCAAGGAGATCCAACCAGTCAATCCTAAGGGAAATCAGTCCAGAATATTCATTGGAAGGACTGATGCTGAAGCTGAAACTCCAATATTTTGGCCATCTGATGCAAAGAACTGACTCATTTGAAAAGACCCTAACGCTGGGAAAGATTGAAGGTAAGAGGAGAAGGGGATGACAGAGGATGAGATGGTTGGTATCACCGACTCAATGGACATGAGTTTGAGCAAACTCCGGGAGTTGGTGATAGACAGGGAGGCCTGGCATGCTACAGTCCATGGGATCGCAAAGAGTTGGACATGACTGAGCGACTGAACTGAACTGATGTTAACAATAAACGCCAAAATGTCTTGTCATATAAACAGCAATTTACTGAGTGTCTGCTACAGACCAAGTACTCTTCTAGAAGCCAGGGATATAGAAATAAAACACAGTTGCTGCCTGCAAGTATACACAATATATTATAAAGTTAGAGAAGGAAGGCGGCTAAGTCAATTGAGGACAAAATGGGGTAAGGCTGGTGAGAGAATATTTCTATGAGGAAGTGATATTTGGGCTATTTAAATAAACCCAAAAAGACAGAAAAATGTGACCCTGAGCACAGAAAAAAGCAGAGGGCATGTGAGAGAAAACACCCACTATAAATCATCCCTGGATACTGTATTAAATAATAATCCTCAACTTCTACAGAATAAAATTTTCATAGGAAAAGGCTTCCTCTGGAATAGTGAAAACAAAAGAAAGATGTACCCAGAGAACTGTAATATTTCAGCCTAGATGAAAACTTTGACTCCATAAAAACTCACTTGTAATTTGTCCCTGATCAATCCTCAAATATTAACAAATGGGATACAGTGGATCTTTCTTCCAGCATACTCATAATATTCTTCATGACAAGCACATATTAAAGACTTGATAAAAAAAAAATACTCACTTTATACTACAGCAGGGAAATCTGAAATTGGGCAAAATCAAGAGAATTCCTCTCAAACTCAGTGCTGTAATGAATAGTGCTGGATCTTCAATTACAGAGTCATAGAAATGAACAGAATTATAAAGGCTATCTACTTCAATCCTCTCATTTAAAGATGAGACTAAAACCAACAAAGATAAAATTATTTGTCTGAAATGACTAGATTATACACAGTTGGCAGAACCTACATATTCTTTCTTTAATATACAATGAAGGGACCTTAGAAAATTTATTTTATTTGAAGCTTAACATTAATCACATGTGATTTAGCATGGGGATAAAAAAAACTATAATGCCCATGTAAAGATATGGGTTTCCATGTCACCAACAACCCCACATACAGAAGCATACTTACTTAGTCAGTCTTTCAATGGTTTGTATGTGAACATTATTATGGGTTTGGGAAAGAACAGCTTCATGCTGAGCACATTTCAAACAAAGACCACCAACACGGTTAGAAATATTAGCAGCAAGTAGAGACTCTTTATGCTTTAGTCGCTCTTTAAGATCTTCACAGTTTTTCTGATATTCAGCTAAGTCTTTCCTAAAAAGAAGGGAAAAAAGCTTTAGCAAGTGGACATAGCAGGGGAAGAAGTTAGGATAAACTGAAAAAGTAGCACTAACATATATATACTATCGTGTGTAAAATAGAAAATAGATAGATAGTGGAAAGCTGCTATATAACACAGGGAGCCCAACCTAGAGCTCTGTGACAACCTAGAGGGGTGGGACTGGGGACGGGGAGACTCGAAGGAAGGGGAGACTCAATGTGAATGATTCACATAGTTGGGAGGCAGAAACCAATAAAACATAGTAAAGCAATTATCATCTGATTAAAAATTTTTTTAAATGTCCAGGTAAAAGTATACTACTTTTAAATGTATCATCACAGTGATAACTACTATCATTTACTGGTGTTTACCTTATTAGGTGCTTTTTATACAATACCTTATTCTTACCACAACCTGGAGATATAGATGTGATTATCTGAATTGACCCTTTGAATAAAGTGAGACTTGAAAATATTAAATTTAAAGTTGTTTTAAGATTTTAACACAGACTAGTGTGCCTCCGATACTGGCTCTCTTTTCAAGGCTTCCCATCTCTTCCCAAAAATAAAACTCCAAAAATAAATAAATAAATAAATAAATAAAACTCCAAATATAAATCCTAAATAGTTTCTCTCAATAAAGGGATAACACAATATCCTTAAATTGAGGGAAATATCCTATTTCAAGTGTTAACTCTTTAAAATTTATAAAGAGAACCTTAAAAGATTGTATAAAGGATATGGATTTTATGCATGAGTAATTTATTACTGCCCATTTTTCTTCAGTAAAAAAAATCAACTAACCACAAAGTTCTACAAAGGACTGACAGTGGGCTACAGAAAGAAGTCAGAATTCGGCAGACATAAGATTTCACAAGTAGCAGCTATTGGCTGGAAATATACAGCTTGATAATGAAAGGGCAGAGGAATTGTGTGTGTGTGTTCTTCATTTGTTTGTTTGTTTTAATGGGATAGTTCCTGGACAAGGTTTTTCTTTATGTTGATCTTTTAAGGATTAAATGACCAGTATATGGATTGTATTTTCCTTCCCCTTCCCTAAAAAGTTTTGGTAAAGTCAACTTAGGTAACTGAGCTTCCTTGCACACGTATCCCTTTCATATTGCATTTTTTTTAAAAAAGTCCTAACTTAAAGAAATTGTTCTTAAATTCTTAAGACTGCAGAAAGCAGGCACTTTATCTCTGGCTCAGACTACTCTCTATAGATAAATTCAGGGATCTATAGCCATCCTAATGTGTTCCCTGTCACAAAGGAGAAGCCAACAGTCAAGACATCTGGTTGTTACACACTTTGTCGACTCTTGGGATTTGGGGGGCTTTCAGACAGCCTGGAAGAGGTGGAAAAGATCTACGGGCCATCTAAAGGTTAAAAAAAAAAAAAAAAGGCAAATCTAATGACACTCTGAAGCAGGAAAAAAGGAGCTGTTTATATCTTTTTCCCAAGATAATATCTACAACATAATGTTTCCTTTTAAGTATCATGTAGAAAAGGTCTGATGGTTGGATGGCATCACCAACTCAATGGACATGAGTTGGAGCAAACTCTGGGACATGGTGAAGGACAGAGAAGCCTGGCACACTGCAGTCCAGTGGTCACAAAGAATTGGACACAACTTAGTGACTGAACAACAACACAGTCTGACTTTCGAAAGCTTTGTAAAAAGAACTTCAGAAGTACATTCCAAAGTCAAAGAGTCTCCATTACTATTTCCGTCAGCTTCAAATTCAAAACACTCAAGTAGATTCAGTTACATGAAAAGGCAAACAGAAAATTTAAAAAATAGGTAACATAAAACTGGAGTTTCCAAGACCAGTGATTTTATTTCTTTCTCTAAGAAAATGTTTCTTTAAATAATCTTAAATTATGCTAAAAGAAAATGAAGAAACAGAAGAATGCAGGGAACAAAGTCTGGTCCATTGCAAGGTGATATTTTAATGCCACGCAAGACTGCATAGTTGAATTGTGAATAGAACCAAATAAGTCATATTTCCATAAAATAGTGAGCTGGAAATATATCACTAAATACTGAAGAACCAAAACACAATAGAAATCAAACTATAGCAAAGCAAGAAAACAAAAAATAGACCATTTTATAAAAGTTTAGGTTTCTTCATGAAAAATCAAGAGTCTCTATAGAAATCCTCAACCTTATAAGGCATGAAAGGCGTAAGAATATATTAAAATAAATGAATAACTACATTTATAGCAAGAAGCCATGAGTTCTGGTTCTTGGTAGTACTTTAGTTATGGCCCTAGACAATATATGGCCTGTTAAATTTTATTTCAAAAATAAAATTTACTAAAATAAAATTATAAAAATATTTTAAAGGTTATTTCATTAGAAAAGATTTCATTACCACTATTTCAATTAACCCTTAACTTAAAAAATTAATTCCTGTATCTTTTCCTACTCATAATATAGAACAAATCACTAATGGTTAACCTATAATATATAGGCTCTATTGGGATTTTTGAAAACATATCAAAAAGTACATGAAAATTTGTATATACTCAAATCTGCCAAGGATATAAAAACTCAAACTATTATACTACTATTGTAATTTTAAAATTAGATGAAGACCTCCTATTGAAGAAAAAAAATGCTTCTAATTTGAAAATTACAGTGCTTTATTTTATATTATTTTATTTTAAAAGCATAATTTCTATAAGAAGAGCTACTAATTCCTTTTTCTATATGAGAACATAATATTTTACAGCTGATGAAGGGATAAAATTTATAATTTAGCTCACATTTCTTTGAAACAGGATTCGAAAAAGGACCTCACAAATCCCTTTAGCCTTTACTAATCTCAGGAATTTTCATGTAGTGTACACAAAATTACATCAAGCAATTCCTATATTGACTAAAACTGAAATTTCAGTAAACATTCAAACATATTTTTAAGATCATCATGATTTTGCCAATGACTTTAAGTAGATGATAATACTTTACCTCAAAAACGTCAATTGAGATTCCAGGATTTCACTCTTTTCCTCATAAGTAAGTTTTAGTCTCTCCTTTAGAAAAGAAAAAAAATGTGCATTTTGTCCATGTCCTGTGTTTTAATTATTAATATTAAAATCAGTTATTTCTTTTTACCCAGGAGGAAAATCAATGTGCCCTCTCTGGAATCACTTTCCCTCTTCCACTCCAAACACTCTATTTTTATTGAGTGAAAGCCTATAAAGAACTACTGAGTCATAAAATGGTGATTACTAATAAAAAAGTTTTTTTTTTTTTAAACTGCATTCTTATTTTAAAAGTATGACTCTGGGCAAAACCAATTATAGCCCGTAAAGTCCATGAGGGCAAGGATCAAATCTTCCTGGAATCTCCCATTGTGATTGCTGCATAGCTGATGCACCAAAAAATATTAATATGTGTTGGATGAATGATAAAAGTTATAAATCACAGTATGATAGACCAAAGTGATATATAATCCACAAGCCTCAGCTGATATCCAGTTTTTCTTTAATTCTAAGATAAAAACACTGCTACCTCCAAGAGCTTATATTCTAAGCAGAAACAGCAAGACAGATGAACAAATATAATTATATACAATTTACACTTGTGAAAATACAGAAGGTAAAATGAATTAGAAAAGGCAGGAACTTGTAATTTAGCTAAAGAGAAGTAGAGAAGGCTTCATGTGAAGAGATGCTAAGACTTGGATAATTTCCAACAGAGCAAAAGGCACAGTGGCTGGAGAAAGTGTGCTGTATATCCGGTCAAAAAGTAGTTCAGTATCACTAGAATGTAGAATGCTAGATGGGACAGTAGATGAGATGAGCTGATAAGGTAAGGTGGACAGTGAGAAGAATGAATATATGAAGACTTTTATTTAGTACATACAACTAAATAAAAGCCTCTACATAGCTGAAGCACTGGATGAATATTGAAATCTTTTTATCAGCACTGAATCTTATATTACACTGAAGGATATGTAAAAGAGATCATTACAAATGAAGACATTGCAAATAAATAACAGATAAGCTGATGAACAAAAGTAATGAAGTAGCTACTTATAAAACAGAAACAACTCACAGACTTAAAGAATGAACTAATGTTTGCCATGAGGGGGAAGAATGGGGGGAAAGAGATAGTTATAGAGCTTGGATCGACATGTACACACTATTATATTAAAATGGATAACCTATAAGGACTGACTGTAGCACAGGGAACTCTGCTCAACATTATGTGGCCACCCGGATGGGAGTGGAGTTTAAGGGAGAATGGATACATGTTTATGCGTGGCTGAGTCCCTTTGCTGTACACCTGAAACTATAACATTGTTAATTGGCGATACTCTGATATAAAATAAAAAATTTAAAAAAAAGAGTAATCAAGCAGCAAAGATAGAAAATATTTAGTACAAAGCTGTAAACAAGCATAATTCATAGAATTTTTTTCTTTAGTGTTAAATTTTATTTATTTTTATTAAGTATAGTTGATTTACAATATTAAGTGTTTCAGGTGTACAGTCAAGTGATTTCAGTTCAGTTCAGTTGCTCAATTGTGTTCAACTCTTTGCGTCCCCATCAACTGCAGCACGCCAGGGTTCCTTGTCCATCACCAACTCCGGAGCTTGCTCAAACTCATGCCCATCAAGTTGGTGATGCCATCCAACCATCTCATTCTCTGTTATCCCCTACTCCTCCTGTCTTCAATCTTTCCCAGGATCAGGGTCTTCTCCAATGAGTCAGTTCTTCACATTAGGTGGCCAAAGAATTGGAGCTTCAGCTTCAGCATCAGTCCTTCCAATGAATATTCAGGACTGATTTCCCTTAGGATTGATTGGTTGGATCTCCTTGCAGTCCAAGGGACTCTCAAGAGTCTTCTCCAACACCACAGTTCAAAAGCATCAATTCTTTGCTGCTCAGATTTCTTTATAGTACAACTCTCACATCCACTTATGACTACTGGAAAAACCCTAGCTTTGACAAGATGGAACTTTGTCAGCAAAGTAATGTCTCTTTTAATATACTGTCTAGGTTGGTCATAGCTTTTCTTCCAAGGAGCAAATGTCTTTGAATTTCATGGCTGCATTCACCATCTGCAGTAATTTTGGAACCCAAGAAAATAAAGTCTGCCACTGTTTCCATTGTTTCCCCATCTATTTGTCATGAAGTGGTGGGACCAAACACCATGATCTTCGTTTTCTGAATGTTGAGTTTTAAGCCAGCTTTTTCACTCTCCTCTTTCACTTTCATCAAGAGGCTTTTTTTAGTTCCTCTTCACTTTCTGCCATAAGTGGTGTTATCTGCATATCTGAGGTTATTGTTATTTCTCCCGGCAGTCTTGATTCCAGCTTATGCTTATTCCAGCCCAGCATTCCGCATGATGTACTCTGCATATGTTAAATAAGCAGGGTGACAATATACAGCCTGATGTACTCCTTTCCCGATTTGGAACCAGTCTGTTGTTCCATGTCCAGTTCTAACTGTTGCTTCTTGACCTGCATACAGATTTCTCAGGAGGCAGGTAAGGTGGTCTGGTATTCCCATTTCTTGAAGAATTTTCCAGATTGTTGTGATCTACACAGTCAAAAGCTTTGGTGTAATCAATAAAGCAGAAATAGATGTTTTACTGGAATTCTCTTGCTTTTTCAATGATCCAGCATGTGTTGGCAATTTGATCTCTGGTTCCTCTGCCTTTTCTAAGTCCAGCTTGAACATCTGGAAGTTCATGGTTCACGTACTGTTGAAGCCGTACTTGGAGAATTTTGAGAATTACTTTGCTAGCATGTGAAACAAGTGCAATTGTGCGGTAGTTTGAACATTTTTTGGCACTGCCCTCTTTTGAGTTTGGAATGAAAACTGACTTTTTCCATTCCTGTGACCACTGCTGAGTTTTCCAAATATGTTCCATTATAGGTTATTATTAGATACTGAATATAATTCCCTGTGTAACATAGTAAATCCTTGTTGCCTATCTATTTTATGCATAGTAGCTTGTACCTGTTAATCCCATACTCCTAATTTGTCCCTCCTTCACTCCCTCTCTCCTTTGTCAACCATAATTTGCTTTCTATGTCTGTGAGTCTGTTTCTGTTTTGTATATAGATTTATTTGTATTATTGTTTTAGATTTCACGTAAAAGTGATATCATATAGAATTTGTATTTCTCTTTCTTCACTAAGTATGATATTTTCTAGGCTCATCCATGTTGCTACAAATGACAATATTTCATTCTTTTTATAGCAGAGTAACATTTCATCATATATATATAAACAATATATTTTAAGCCAATTGTCTGCTGATGGACACGAGTTGCTTCCATGTCTTGGCTATTGTAAATAATGATTCTATGGACACTGGGGGGCATGAGTCTTCTCAAATAGGAGGTTTCATTTCTTGGGAGGATAAATACTCAGGAGTGAGTATCATATGGTAGCTCTATTTTGAGTTTTTCAGGGAACCTCCATACTATTTCCCATAGTGGCTGCACCTATTTACACTCCCACTAACAGGGCACAAGGGTTCCCATCTCTCCACATCTCTCCAGCATTTATCATTTGTATACTTTTTGATGATAGCCATTCTGACTAGTGTGAAGTGATACCTCACTAAGGCTTTGATTTGCATTTCTCTAATAATCTCTTTTTATGTACCTGTTGGTCATCTATATATCTTCTTTGGAAAAATGTCTGTCTGGGTCCTCTGTCCATTTTTGATTGGGTTATCTGTTTTTTTGGTATTGAGTTATGGGATATTTCTATCTTTGGATATTAACCCCTTGTTGGTCACATAGTTGCTGATATTTTCTACTATGCTATGGGTTTTGTTGTTGGTTTCCTTTGCATAGTAAAAGTTTTTAGGTCCCACTTATTTATTTTTGCTTTTATTTCTTTTGCCTAGGGATACCAATCTAAGAAAATATTGCTAAGATTTATGTCAGAGAATGATTTGCTTATGTTCCCCTCTAGGAGTTCTACCTACTCATGTAAAACTGACAGTATTTTATGACTGAATAGATGTGGGGGAGAAAAAGACATTAAAAATAACCCTGGGTTGTTGACTTGAACAAAACCAGGTGAATGCTGGTGCTAAAGATTTTTCCAGAGTGAGAAAAGGAAATAAAATGGAACCATTAAAATATTCAACTAATTCAAAAGAAGGCAGGAAAGGAAAAAAAATAAAAGGTGAAGAAATAGCTGAAGGAGAAAAAAAGACATAACAAGATAGTAGATTTAAAGCCAAGTATACACATAATCATGTTTAAAGGACACATATTGTCAGATTGGATAAAAAAAAGCAAAACTCAACTATATGCTGTCCACAAGAAACCTATATTAAATATGAAGACATAAGTATGTTAAAAGTAAAACAATAGGAAAAAAATACAATGATAACACTAATCAAAAGCAAGTAGGAGTCAGTCAAAACAAAAATACCATGGAGTTTTCTCTATACTAGCACTGAAGAATAAGAAAATGAAAACTTTAAATATGTATATTGCTTATGATAATACTGTAAAAAAATCTAGAGGTTAATTCTAAAGAAAGATGTGTAAGGCCTTTATTCAGAAACTATAAAAAAAAAAACTTAAAAAATTAAAGATGACCTAAATAGAGTGATTGGAGAAGGCAATGGCAACCCACTCCAGTACTCTTGCCTGGAAAGTCCCATGGATGGAAGAGTCTGGCAGGCTGCAGTCCGTGGGGTCGCTAAATTGGACATGACTGAGTGACTTCCCTTTCACTTTTCACTTTCATGCATTGGAGAAGGAAATGGCAACCCACTCCAGTGTTCTTGCCTGGAGAATCCCAGGGACGGGGGAGCCTGGTGGGCTGCTGTCTATGGGGTCACACAGAGTGGGACACAACTGAAGTGACTTAGCAACAAAATAGAGTGATATGTAATTTTACTATTAGACAATATATTATCATAAGATATCAATTCTTCCTCCCACAAATGACCTATACGTTTAATGTAATCTCAATCAAAACTACTTAATGGCTTTTCGAAAGCTAACTAATTATAAATGTATTTGGAATGCAAAAGGCAAGAAATAGGACATTCTTTAGCTCTAAGAAAAATGTTGGAAGACTTGGTCTACCAGATACAAGGTTATAAGAATCAAGACAGGATGGTAATAGCACAAACAAGTAGTAACACAGACACCAAGGAAATACAACACAAAGCCCAGAAACAGACTCACACATATGTGCACACTTGGTTTATAACAAAGGTGTCAGGCAAATGACTGTCTTCTCAACAGATGATGCTGGGATGTATAAATGACCCGATAGGAAAAGTAACCCCCTACACTTCCCATATGATACAAAAATAAATTCCATGTACACTGTAGTTCTAAATGTAAAAAGTAAGATTATAAGGTTTCTGAAAGATAATATAGGAGAATATCTTCAGAATATCTGATGGCCTTGGGGGTAGGGAAATACTTTTTTAGATAGGACGCAAAAGATACTAAAAAATAAAGAGAAAACACTGGTAAATTGGACCACATTAAAATTAAGAAATTCTAATCCAGAAAGAAAGAGAAAAAAGAAACCTATCAAGAGAGTTCCAAGACAAACCACAAAATATAGGAAAGTATGTCCCAACAGAGGTAACCAATAATGGGCTTATACTCATATTAAGAGTTTTAAAAAAACATTGTCAGATAATTCAAAAAAAAATAAGTAGGACATTTGAACAGGCATGACACAAAAAAGGACATCAAATGGCCAATAGATATATGAGAAGATACTCAATCACATGAGAAATGAAAATAAAAATCACAGTGAGAATACCCCAGGACCACCAGAAAAACAGAATATCAAGTGTTGGCAAGGATATGGAGCAATGGTATCACTCATGCTGCTGACAGAAGAGTAAACTAATAAAAAAATCACCTTGGAAAAGTTTGCCCTTATTTACTCAAATTGAGCATATACATACACTATGACCAACAATGACACTCCAAGGTACACACCCAACATAAACGTGTACAATGCACACCAACAGACATATAAAAGAATGGTCATAGCAGCAATAATCACAATATCCCCAAACTGTAAAAATACAAATATCTGTCAACAATACATAAATACATAATTCTGTTATATTCATATAGTAGATCTATCAATGAAAACAAATAAATTTCTAACACATACAACTAAAAATATATATGAATCTATCAAATACAATACTGAAAAACAGCTACACAAAGAAGAATAAGTACTATGTGATTCAATTTATGTAATATTTTAAAAACCAGGCAGAAATCAATTTGAATGTTTGGGGATCATGCTTAGGGATCAATTTTCATAAAAGTCAAGCTAGTGTTTAGCTTTAAGAGAATGAGAGGTGGTGATTGGGAGTGGGCATGAAGAGGGCTTGTGGGACATGGTAATGTTAGACATCTTACAGGGACAATTACATGGTTGTTCATGTGGAGATAAATCCTGAAGCTGTACATTTTTGTTTTGCATACTTTTCTGAATTTATGCCAAATTGTGTCATTAGAAATATCAAAGGATGGCAGGACGAACTAATGTACATATTACAGAATGCTGCTCTGAGATGAGGGAGGAAGATGAAGACTGATATGTGGAGGTTATTAATGACCTTGAAAAGAAATGGTTTAGGGAAATATGGTGGGGGGAAGCTCAAATAAAGTATGCTGAAGAGAGAATGGGTGGTGAGGAACAGAGGCATGAGTATAAACAACTGCTTCGAAAGCCTTTGGTATGAAAGGGAGTAGCTGGGTGATGGCTCAAAGGGAATGTAAGATGAAGAAAATATATTTTGTGTTTATTTGCTTTAAGACAGTAGCTAGTATAGCACATATTTTGCTAAAAACCCAGTTAAGAGGGATAAAAGGTACACGAGCAAGAGGAGATACGTGCAAGAGTGAAATCCTTGAAAGAAGTGAGAAAGACTTGGAACATAAAGCTCACGGAAGCAGAGACTGACCTTTGACATAAACAGGATAAATAAGTGAATCTATAATAGTTATAAATGGAACACTAAGAGAAGACATAAGAGGGAAACTAATTCTAGTGTGGGAAAGGAGGAATGGAAGCATGTAATTAGGGAAGGTAGGACGGGACGGGACATTTGAACTAAGTTTGGTAGGTAAACATTTCAATAGGTAGAGGATAAGAAGGAAGCATTTTAGGCAGGGATTATGGCATAAGCCAAAGTCAATTCTTCAAAGAAAAATGGAACTGGGAAATAACCATATGAAGTAGCAAGAAGTGAGTGGTGTGTGTGCTTATAGCCAATACTTGTGCGAATGACAGAAGAATGAGAAGCGAGTCTGGAAATGTAGTTTGAAGAAAATAGCAGATGGCTTGGGAGATTGGTCTTAATCCTATGGGTATTAAGTAGCTTTCATAGCTTATTCAGTTGGGAAAAAACCATATAATTTACTTAGTCTTTCTGATTTTTTTTTTTGAAAAGAAAGGAACTCTTTCCTAAATACTAGAAAAAAGCTTGGATTAAAGAATGAGAAGGAGCAAGGAAATTTGGGCCAGAAAGAGCCTTTAGAAAAATTTAACAACAAAACCTGTGGATAACAATGAGAGTGGAACTATGATTCATTATATCTTTTCCTGGAACATTCCATTTTTGGTTCCATCATTCCATTATTTTCACCCAGATCAAAGGATTTAGACTCCTCGGGAAATTGGGACATTCAGAAGCATCTATGTATATGGGGAGTTTAGAAAGCCACAAATATGCCCAGGGAAAATGCATTCTCAGAAAAGTCCTGAGAAGCTGAAGCTTTCACTTGAGGCTGATCTCTAGGCTCAGAGCAGGCCTAACTGTAAGGTAAAGTCCAGCACAGTCAAAGTGCAAAGACTTGGAGAGTTGGTTGTTCTATTTTTGGGGGGCTTTTTGGTGTTCTTGTTGTTGTTTGTTTCAGCTGCTGGCAGTCAAGGAAATCTCTCAAACATCAGCTGAATATGAGCTAATGGAACAGAGATCTCAGTGATCACACACAACAGGGAATAGTTTTTACAGAAATAGTTTGGAAAATTCATTAAAGGACTATGACAGCCTTCAACAATAAAAAAGACATCAAACCTTAAAAAAATAGGGTATCTGATTTCCAGAGTTATCACATATAACAGTTTAATGCCCAATTTTCAACAACAAAAAATCAGTAGGCATATAAAGAAAGAGGAAATCATGGCTCACTCAAACAGAATAAATTGACAGGAACCATGCCTATGAAACTGCAGACATCAGACTTACTAGATGAAAACTTTAAAATGACTGCCTAAGAACACTCAGAATGCTAAGAGAAAATACGAACAAAGAACTAAAGGAAGTCAGGAAAACAAATTATAGAAAAAAAACAAATAAATTCTGGAGCTGAAAACAATAAAAACTGAAATAAAAAATTCACTAAAGAGATTTTAGAGATTTGGGCAGCAGAAGAAAGAATCTGAAAATCTGAAGATAGAACAGTTAAAATAATTCAGTCTGAGAAGCAGGAAAAAAAATGTAGAATTACCAAATGATCCAACAATTGGATTATATTTGATAATCAAATATAATCAACAATTTTCTGATTATATTTGAAAGTAGGACCTCAAATAGATACTTGTGCATCAATGTTCATATCAGCCTTACTCACAACAGCCAATAGGTTGAAACTCCCCCAAAACCTATTAACAGATAAAAGGAAAAACAAAGTGTGGCATATATGTACAGGGGAATATTATTCACCCTTATAAAGATATGAAATTATGATACACATTACAACATGGATGAAACTTGAAAACTCTATGCTCAATGAAATAAGCCAGACAAAATGAGAAACACTTAAGTGAAGTATCTAGAATAGACAAACTCATATAAAGACATAGAGCAGAAAATGTTACCAAGGGTTGTGGGAAGAGGGGAATGGAAGTTATTATTTAATTGGTAGAGTTTTTGTTTGGGATGATGAAAATGTTCTGGAAATGAGTACTGTTTATGGTTGAACAACACTGTGAATGTACTTAGTGTAAATAATCATACACTTAAAATTTTAAATGGTTAAAATAGCAAGTTTTGTGTTATATATATTTACCACAATAAAAAAGTACCAAAAATGTAGACACATATGAAAAAAGTACCCAAATACTCACGAGTTCTAGTTTCCATTTTTCAGCCTCACCAGCAGAAGCAACTTTGATAGTACTGGCATTGCCACATGAAAATGATCTCTTTGCAGCTTCATCCACCCTAGAATCTTCACCTGTTATAATCCAAGAATTCTGCATGTTTCCCTAAAATAAAATGTGAAAGTACTTGCAATCGACTTTTAACTTCTAAATCAATATACATACTTTACAAATGGAATACTGATTATCTGTGATGAAAGGAATAAGAAAAACAGCAGATGCTTCTAGATACAAATCAACAATTATTTTGCATTTTCAAGCTGTTAGGGGCATATTCCAAACACGTGTTACAAAGTTGAATTCCTACAGGTACAGGCAATAATGTAAATGAGCAAAGAGGGCTGTATATCAGTGTATTGAACAAATAGTCTCTTTACCTCTTTGGAGACATATACTCTTGAAGCACATAAACCTCTCTTGGTTTGTTTTCCATTTTCCACATTTCATAAAGATATGACTAATAATAATAATTACTACATATAATGTTTACTATGTGCCAGACACTGTTTTACATCCTCCACATATATTAACTTAGCTAATCATTACAATAATCCTATGGGACAAGTTTCACTCTTACCTCCATTTTATAGATGAGGAAACTGAGTTACGGAGAGTAACTGCTAAAAAGTCACTGCGGTAGTAGAAAGTGACTAATAAAGGGCAGAGCTAGGATCCGAACCCTGGCAATCTACCTCCAGAGTCCTAAACCACTATGCTCTTCTGCCTTTTCAGAAAATTATTTATCTTCAATGAGAAAAACAGTGCATGGTGATAAACAGAACTGACATGCAGCTTGCCTGTCAAGGATCCAAAAAGTAGTCACAGGGATTGTGACAGAGCAACCCAAGAAAGAAGTCACTACTCAGTTCCAGTCAATCGCTGCCATATGTGAATGCCATCTCATATTACCCCCAAAAATCTTTAGATTTTTAAAAAGATCAGGCAGATATCTGGTTCTTCAACTGAAACACTGTTAAATACTGAGTGTTTTTCAAATAGACAAAACATGTCTATAGACTGAATGTGGGGTACCCACTGGCAGTTGGCAAACTTTGGCATTCTCTCAGCATTCAGTGTAATAAGCAGTTCAAAATCTGGGTGATTTATGTGTGAATCAAGAACTAAAATACTTATTTAATTTGTCCAACAAGTAATTAATGAATTCGTATTAAGGGCCAAGGGACACAGTAGTATTCAAAAGCAAGGATATGTCCCCAAACACAGAACTATACTGTGGTGTCATATCATGTTAGAATGCGGTAAATTGTATTCATTCAAAGTAGTATTCTGAGATTCTATTCCACATTCTTTGGGAAGTTCACAGAACTTGTATAATACTGACTATGTTCAGGCATTGTGCTAAAAGCTTGGTGGCCAGTGGTGGGTGGTAAAAATGACCAAGACCAATCTTAACCTTGAGGAATTTATAGGCTAATGAAGAAGAGAAAAACCTAAGCAGGTAATTTCAATTTAGTAAAGCCATAAGTGTGCATGTTAGGACAAGGCCAGACAGAAGAGGTATACTAAGAGCAACTGGAGATTCAAGGAAAGTTTCTGGAGAAGTTTTGACACTGGTGTGATATCTTGAAGGATGAAAAAAAATAAGTTAGATGCCAAGAAGAGAGAACACCATGAGAAACTCAGAGATGAGAAATAACATGGTGTTTCCCAGAGGCTTTTAGGAAATTCAGTATTATTAAAGGTTGACATACAAGGCAATAAAGCCAGAAGATTAAAGTACAACTGTTTATGATAGCCAAAGCATGGAAACAAACTAAACGTCCATTTACAGATGAATAAAGAAAGAAGACGTGGTACACATACACAATGGAATACTACTCAGTCGTGAAAAATGAAATAATGCCATTTGCAGCAACATGGATGCAACTAAATAAGATCATACTAAGTGAAGTAGGTCAGAAAGAGAAAGACAAATACCATATGATATCACTTATCATGTGCCATATTTGTACCTAAAATATGGCACAAATTAATTTACATACAAAACAGAAACAGGCTCATAGACACAGAGAACAGATTTGCAGTTGGCAAGGGGTAGGGGAGAAGAGAGAAGGATAGACTGGGAGCTTACTGTTGGTAGATGCAAACTATTACATTTAGAATTGACAAACAAGAAGGTCTTAATGTATAACACAGGGAACTATTTGATATATTCAGTATCTTGTGATAAACCATAAGGGAAAAGAATATAAAGAAGAACACAAATATGTGTATAACTAAGCTATTTTGCTGTACAGAAGAGATTGGCACAGCACTGTAAATCAATTATGAAAGTGTATGTGTTAGTTGCTCAGTCGTGTCCAATTCTATGTGACCCCATGGACTGTAGCCTGCCAGCCTCCTCTGTCTATGGAATTCTCCAGGCAAGAATACTGGAGTGGGTAGCCATTTGCTTCTTCAGGGGATCTTCCTGACCCAGGAATGGAACCCAGATCTTCCACACTAGAGGCAGATTCTTTACTGTCTGAGCCACCAGGGAAAGTGGAAAAAAAAAATAAAAAAGAAGAAGCCAGAGAATTAAATAAGGATCTGGAAAGTAAAGTATGCCATGCTGATAAGCTTGAACTTGACTCTGTAAGTAGGGAAAAATCTTCCAAGATTTGATTGTATTAAAAATAGTCTTGCAGAGTAACGAAGCAAAGTGGTACAAATTTCCTATGGAGAAATTGGAGGACGTATGTAGACTATGGATCACTGATTTATGATATCAAATGATATTGTTTGGAAACAAGTGCTAGCCTAATTGACATGTTCTTTCACAGATAGCTTTCAAAAAACTTGGATGATATTTGATCAAGATATAAAAAGTCAAATTACATTTACATCCCTGAAGATCATTGAAGACCTCTGATTTCTTAATTGAGGGGAGGGGTTGGAATTGAAGGGATGAAGAGACATGGAAACAAATAGCTCAGAAATTTTCTACTTAAAAAAAAATTCTAACAAAAAGAGTTTTTTAATATAATTTTTGAACTCTCAAGAAAAGCCCCTTGAGAAGGAATATGATTAAAAAGTGAAGATGCAAATGAAATATTCTTTGAATGGTTTTAGTTATTTAAAAATAATCTGCTTGCTTCTTCAACTGTTAAGTCAAAAACTAAGCTAAAAGCTAAAAGTCATGTAGGCTACCATCAAAGTTCCAGTCCATGGCAAAGATGGTTTGGTTCAATATTGACAAGCTATTCCTAATCTAGTCAGAAAGGTAGTATAATTCAAGGCCAGGAAGATGGATCAGGGGAGTCAGACAGTGCTGTGTTTGAGTTCTAGCTTTGTAGGTAACTTAACTGCTGTATACCTTAATTTAATCATCTGAAAGTAGATGTAACAACACCTGCCTTATGCAGCTATCATAAGACTGAAACGATATAATGCAAGCAAAGTATTTGATACAGTACCTGGCACATCATAACCATGCAGTCATCAATAAATATTAATTATTACTATATACATATTTCAATTGTTTTTCCAAAGAAAGCATTAAGAAACACTGAAAATATATAGTCAAATCTGCCAATAGCTTCGGCAAGATTTACCATCAACATGGAAAAAAGGAAGATAATATCTCTCCATCTGTTTATATTTAAGATAATAGCTTTATTTACATCAAAACTCTCAATACAACACTATTCATAGGCTGCCAAAATGTCTCAATTCGCCTCCACAAGTAGCAAGTGGGAGAAATAACTTTGTAACAACAAAATAACACAGAAGACTAACATTAAAATAGGTATCAAGGTCATCTGACATACGCAACAACCATTTCAATATCTGCATTATGTTTTAGCTCATGTGAATGTTTTTTTTAAAAAAGCTCTCTACAAGTCTATCCTTTCTATAATCTATCTGTAGTTTTCTTAAGCAAGTTTCCTTTGCTCATAAGGCAAAGCATATATGCTTTTACCATCATTTCCTTCCCCTTTTGCATTACTCACTTCTCTTGCCCTCTGATTCACTTGTCTGCCTTATTTCCTTTCTCATTTCACTTCCCCATCTTCCACTTCTTTGCACTGTATAAATATCAAAGACTATGAATAAATGAGTCACTGTTCACTGCATATTTGGAGGAAAATCAAAAGAATATACTTATTTTAAAAAATGAGCTTACCTGTAAGTACTTTTTATGAATCATTTTCAAATTGACCCAAAATAATAGGAACCAAGACAAAATTTTTAAACACTAATATTAATAATACAATACTATAAATACTCAGAAAAAGTTATATAATGAAGAAAATAGCTGATCACAAAGTAATGTGTAATTGCAGAAAAATAAACTAAAATGCTAATCAGCTCACTTTATTATTCAGAGTTAACACATCCAGATACAATAGCAAATTCTAACACATAGAACTCCAGGATTACAAATGAAACATCAGGTCAGGTTAAGAAAAAAACTTCAAAAATTAGAGGACACCTAGGTGAAACATTCAGAGAAGGCAATGGCACCCCACTCCAGTATTCTTGCCTAGGAAATCCCATGGACGGAGGAGTCTGGTAGGCTACAGTCCATGGGGTCGCAAAGAGTAGGACACGACTGAGCAACTTCACTTTCACTTTTCACTTTCATGCACTGGAGAAAGAAATGGCAACCCACGCCAGTGTTCTTGCCTAGAGAATCCCAGGGACAGTGGAGCCTGGTGGGCTGCCATCTATGGGGTCGCACAGAGTCGGACACAACTGACATGACTTAGCAGGTGAAACATTAAAACAGTTGTGTTTTTTCCTAAGCAGAACTTACTTACTAATAATGACTAAGTCAAAAGCACCAAAATACACTGCAAAGTAAAGCCGAAACAGGCAAGTACCAAAACTTTCCCATGGAAAATTGAATTTTGTCTCAAAGAGCAGAACAACTGTTATCAACTACATCCCATAGCAAAAGAGTAAAAACTATTTTGAAGGTAAAAATATCTCTGACAACTCATAAAGAGAAATTAAACACTATTTAAATATCATCATAAAAATTTTATGTCACAGAATAATAGAGATCATACAATTCTCTGTTCCTCAAAATGTATTCCACTGATATTAGATTCACTTTGGCAACTTGCTCAAAGACTAACCCAGACCAACTCTCAGGGATAAAGCCCAGGATCTGCACTGTCAGTAAGTATCCCAAACCCCATTCACATTAAAGACTAAGGACTGCTAATATTGGAGAATTTCTCAAATTGCCAATAAATAGAGGACTTACAAGGTGAAGCCAACCCTGAAAGACCTATAAAATTACTTGCCAAACGTCCAGCTTGTTAGGGACAATGGGAATATTAACATTTTGAATCTTGGACATACATGTCAGTGTTCTTACTGCTACACCATGCTAGTTAGACTGATTGGAACTCAAAGTTCAAAGACGATTTAGAGAAATACAACAGAAATCTAAGCTACAATTCTGAACAGTTGCTAGATTTAACAAAGTCCAGCTCTGTTAACATACTTCCTATATGACATACTTCCTGCTTTCAGACTTGCTCTTTCGTATGGAAAAAACACAAATGGTAAGGCTCAGAGAGGAAACTGGAGTGGCTGCTAGGCACCATTACATCATTTAATTTGAGGATTCATACCACCACAGCGAATTTTAATTTCTGCAGCCCCAAGTAAATACCAGCACAGCACTTCTGCCAAACTTTAAGAAAAAAATTGAAGCAGCTAAGAAGGCTGAGGGAGAGGTTAGGAGGCAACATTCAGACTATATATATTTTAGTTTAATGGTTTAAATAAATGCTCACAGATGCATCCAGAAGTGTTTGTTCCCTCATTTCTTCTTGTCCTCGAGATTTCAGCTCTTGTTGGAGCCTTTCATTTTCAAGCACAACTACTTGTACCCTATTTTTCATTCCAGAGAGTTCCTCCTATAAAAAGCAGAAACAAATACCAAATACATTAAGCATTTTTTCTTTCCTTTTTTTCTTCTTTTTAAGAAATGCCACTTGCAGACTGCATACATTAAGCAATCTTAAGTAGTGCTTTTATTTGTTGATTACTAGATGATCCAATATGATACGAAGCATGGAAGACTGATGCTGTCTATCCATTTTCTGAAATATTATAATTATATTTTGACAAAGAAGAAACTCAAGCATTAGCTAACAAAGAGAAGGCTGGGGGAAGACACTAGACGGCCTGCTAATGGCCATACCACAGGACTGTGTGGTTTCTGACAATTTTATTCAACAGACTTATATAAATTATTTAATTAAAGGGTTTATCTAAAAGACTTTTAAACATGAGGTACATACACTCCTAAACACATAAGGTAAGATATATTATTATTCATGTTCAAATGCCAATAACATTGAAAACTGACAGACGGCTACATAGATAATAAAGGACACTGAGACAGAAAGGTGAGGAAAGTTACAATGATTATCTATGAACTGGTAGCCAGATGGAAGGAAATTATGAGTGAAAATAGTTTGGTGGATAGTTCTTAAAGAGTGTTTCCTTGGCTATGTAGGGAGTAATATAAAGAATTATAGGTATATAACAATTTGTATAGCTATTAAGTAGCATCTCAGTAAAAAATACTGAAATATTGAGGGTATAATACCTAACCTTCATTACCATTATAATAAACAGCTGTTGCACAGCATATAAAATTTACATTCCATTTATCTTATTCAGAAAAAAAAAATCAAAGCTGTAATTGAAAACCATAATTAAACAAATACTGCAGACTTCCAATTTTTGGTCTGACATATAAGAAGCTTGGAAGACATCACTCCCATCTTCATAACTAGAAAAGGAGCTGAACAAGCTTAAAAATAAACTACTCTTCTTAGATCCATCAGAGAATTAAGGTCACAGGGAAAACTATCATCCCTCAGAATGGAAAGACAGATAAGTACTCCTGAGAACCACAGCTTAGCAGAGCAGAAACTCCTAGAGGAGCCAGTGGTGTGGTAGAAAAATATAAAAATAATTGATGAAATGCTGGAAGCTTAGTATAGACCACTTTGAGTTAAAAACTACAGAACCCAGTCTCTGGAGGGGAAGGTGTCTCCTACACTTTCATGAGCTTAATCTCCAGGACATGAGCAGATTCTAATAGCAAAGACTAGAGGAAACCCCACTCCTGTTTCCTCCAGTAGGAGAGGAAAAGTAACCCAAAAGCATTCTGTTCTTTTTAACCAGGACTGCCTCAAGAGAAACTATTTTACCAGAGCCTAAGAAACTGGTTTTTGCTTTTTTCCCCAGAACCTAAGGGACCTGGGGGAAGAGAGTGGAAACCCAACTCGAGCTTCTTCTTAGCCTTCTCATCTCACTTAAGGGGAGAGGGAGACTGAGAAACACTTGTGAAGGATATAGCCAAGGGCACAGGGTCACTAGAAGACTGAGACATGATCATAGGATTACAAAATGCTCCCCCTACTCCCCTACCCTACCACCACATCAAAAGTACTCTTGTATCATAACAAGGGAATACACTAAAATAACTGCACATCTCAGTATATATTTAAGAATTCTTGAGGGAAACCCAAAGACAACAGTGGAGACAAAACCAGAACTCTGGAGGAAATTTTAGCCTCTGACACATATAGTAACAGCAAATAATAAACACAGTCTAACTTCTACAACAAATAAAAAACCTTACACTAAATGCATATTTCCCTCAGTTCCTTTTATTCAACCCACTATGTCCAGAATTCAACAAAAAATTAGAAGGCATCCTAAAAGACTTAAAACACAGTTGCAAGAAACTAAGCAAACACAGAACCAGACTTAGATATAGCAAAGATGTTGGAATTATCAGATCAGATCAGATCAGTTGCTCAGTCGTGTCCGACTCTTTGCGACCCCATGAATCGCAGCAGGAATTATCAGATGGAGAGTTTAAAATAATTATGATTAGAATGCTAAAGGGTCAAATGGGAAAAAGTGGTCCACATGCAAGAACAGATTGATAATACAAGCAGAGATGGAAACTAAGAAAAAAAGCAAAATGCTGGAAATCAAAAACACTGCAGAGGAAATGAAGATTGCCTTTGAAGGGGTCATTAATAGACTGGACACATCCAAAGAATTAGTAAGCTTGAATAAGTGTTAACAGAAACTTCTCTAACTAAAATGCAAAGAACAAAAAGAATGATACAGACAAAACAGAATATCCAAGAATTGTGGAACAATAATAAAGGTTAAGAGAGAGATAAAGGAGGAGAAGAAATATTTAAATGAATAATGATTGAGAATTGCCCCAAATTAATTATAAGTGCCAAACCACAGATTCAAGAAGCTCAGAGAATACTGGGCAAGATAAAACTGAAAAAATCTATACCCAGGTATATCATATTCAAACTGAAGAAAATCAAAGACAAAGAGAAAAAAGAAAAATTTTAAAGATGTCAAAGGGAAAAACCTTACCTATAGAGAAGCAATGATAAGAATTACATGAGGTACTCTTTAGAAATTATGCAGGCATGGACAAAGTATAATGGAATATTTAAAGTTTTGAATGAAAAGAGCCCTGACAAGCTAGAATTGTGATACCAACCTTCAAAAGTGAGGGAAAAACAAAGACTTTTTCAGATAACCAAAATTAGAAAATCTGTTTCTGGTAGACCTGCCTTGCGAGAAATGTTAAAAGTTCTTCAAGAAGTAGGAAATTTATTTAGGTTATAAACTCAGATCTACATAAAGAAAGAAAAAGCAGTCCAAGAAGGCATATAGAGATGAGTATAATCTTTTATTTTTCTTAATGTTAGCTGATATAACAGATAAGTTTGTTTAGTATCATATTAGCGATAGTGTATATAGATCCAACAAGTACATCCTAAAGGAAATCAGTCCTGAATATTCATTGGAAGGACAGATGCTAAAGCTGAAACTCCAACACTTTGGCCACCTAATGCAAAGAGCTGACTCATTTGAAAAGACCCTGATGCTGGGAAAGATTGAGGACAGGAGGAGAAGGGGACAACAGAGGAAGAGATGGTTGGATGGCATCACCAACTCAATGGACATGAGTTTGAGTAAACTCCAGAAGTTGGTGATGGACAGGGAGGCCTGGTGTGCTGCAGTCCATGGGGTCACAAAGAGTCAGACACGACTGAGTGACTGAACTGAACTGAACTGATATAGTGATCATAGCTTGTGGATAACTGAAATGAATGACAGAAATGCATCAGGGTCAGGAGGGAGGAACTGGGAACACTCTGTTAAAAGGAATTTTTCCAACCCCTGAAGCGTTTATTGAAAATACACTTAGATTAGTGGTAAAGGTAACTGTAAACTCAAGGAAAACCACTTATAAATTTTTATTAAAAAAAGAAGTTCAAATGATATGCTAAGAGAGGACAAAATCACAATCATATAACAGGGTAACTCAGAACCAGAGATGGTACCAAAAAAAAAAAAAACCAGAAAGAACAAGGGCAATGAATAGAAAACAGTAAAAAATATGGCAGGTATTATAGATAGCCAACTGTATCAATAATCATTTTAAACATCCATGCTCTGACTATATCAATTAAAAGACAGACTTCCAGAGTAAATAAAAGATAAGACCCAAGTACACACTGTCTACAAGAAGCCTTCTTTAAATCTAAAGACACAGATACTTTAAAGTAATGGAGAAAGATATACCATGCTAACATAAATCAAAAGAAAGCTACTGAGCATTTGTCTATTTTTTTCTCCAGAATTCCAGATACATTTCTAAGGAGCAATCATGTTTAAAAACAACTGGACTATATGATGATCTTTTACTTTTATCTAGTTTGTTTCACTTTTTCCATTTCATATTCAGTGCTCATTTCATTTAGTTTATGTTCTTCAATTTCTTCATCTCTTTTTTTTTTTGATGTTCTTTCTTAGCCTTTATCAAGTGTAGCAGAAAAGCTTTTGTATACATAAATATGTGCAATGTATACATTTTAGAAAGCTTATGAATTTATGCATAACTAAAAATTATGACAGTATTATTCCACTTGTTTGATTTAATATGAGCAGAATGCTAGATTTCTAATTAAACAAATAGATATGCAATAAGCAACAAAGGTTTACTGTATAGCATAGGGAACTATAGTCCATATCTTGTAATAATCTACAATGGAAAATAATTTCAAAAATAATATATGTGTATTTGTATAACTGAATTAGCCTGCTATGCACCTGAAGCACTGTAAGTCAACCATACTTCAATAAAATATAGATATTTTTAAAAAGAAAGACATAAGAACAATTAAAAAAAAGAAAGCTGGAGTAGCTATATTAATTTCAGACTTCATAGTAAGGAAAAAATATCAGGGATAATAAAGAGGCATGACATATTGATAAAAAGTTCAATTTTCTAAGAAGACATAATAATCCTAACGTATATGTGCCTAACAACAGCATTAAAATACATGAAGTAAAAACTGATTGAACTATAAGGAGAAATAGATGTATCTACTATTTCAGTTAGAGATTTCAACATCCCTCGATCAGTCATTGACTGATCTGGCAGACTGGCAAAATATCAGTATGCACATAGTTGAACTGAACACCACCATTAATCACTTGGGTCTAATTGACATTTATATACTACTTCATCCTACAACAACAAAATATACACTCTTCTCAAGCTAACACATAACATTCACCAAAACATACCATATTCTATGGTCTAAAACCATATATTAACAAATTAAAAAGAATGGAAATCACAAAAAGTATGTTATCAGACCACAGTGCAATTAAACTAGAAATCAATAACAGAAAAACAGCTGGGACACTCCCAAAATATGTGGTGATTAAATAATACTCTTCTAAATATATACAGGTCAAGGATAAGTTTCAAGAAAAAAAATTTAAATTATTTTGAATTAAACAAAAATGAAAATACCACATCAAAATTTGTGAGATGCTACTAAATCAGGGGAAACATTAAAAAGAATAAAGATTTCAAAACGATAATTTCAGGAAACTATAACAAACAAACAACAAAAGAAATTAAATCTTTTTAAGTAGAAGAAAAGATAATAAAAATTAGGGTAGAAACAAATGAAATTAAAAACAGAAAATCAAGAGAGAAATGCAGCAAAACCAAAAGATTGGTCTTTGAAATGATCAATGAAATTGATTAGAGTCTAGCCAGGCTAATCAAGACAAAAAAGAGAGTAGACACAGATTACTAATCTCAGAAATGATACCACTACAGAATCTATGGGGCTTTCCAGGTGGCGCTAGTGGTAAAGAACCCCCCTGCCACTGTAGGAGAAATAAGAGATGCGGGCTTGATCCCTAGGTCAGGAAGATCCCCTGGAGAAGGGCATGGCAACCCACTCCAGTATTCTTACCTGGAGAATCATGGACAGAGGAGTTCATAGGGTTGCGCAGAGTCAGACACGACTGAAGCAGCTTAGCACACATGCACAGATTCTATGGACATTAAAAGGATAATAAAGGAACACTATGAGCAACTCTAAGTCCATAATTTGATCACCCTAGAGGAAATGAACCAGCCCCTTGAAAGACACAATCTACCAAAACCCCTAAAGGGAAAGGCAGTTAATCTGAATAGGCCTAGTTAAGTCACTTAGTCGTGTCCGACTCTGCGACCCCATGGACTGTAGCCTGCCAGGCTCCTCTGTCCATGGGATTTTCCAGGTAAGAGTACTAGAGTGGGTTGCCATTTCCTTCTCCAGAGGATCTTCCCAACTCAGAGACTGACCCAGGTCTCCAGCATTGCAGGCGGCTTCTTTACTGTCTGAGCCATTAGGGAAGCCCTGAATAGGCCTACTTGTATTAAAGAAATTGAATAAATAATTGATCCTCTTTCAAAACTGGAAGTACCAGTCCTAATACTGGTTCACTGGTGAATTTTGATAAACATTTTAAGAAGAAATTAGATCAATTCTCCAAAATATATTTTATAAAATACCTGAGAGAATACTTCCTAGCTCATTCTACGAAGTCCGCATTATCCTAACCAAACCAGGTGAATCGACTACAGGGCTGAAAAATGGCAGATCAATATATCCCATGAATATAGATGCAAAAATCCTCATCAAAACATTAGTGAATCAAATCCCACAATGTATAAAAAGAATTATACAACAGGACCAAATAGAATTTAATCTACCTATGCAAGTCTGGCTCAATATTTCAAAATCAAAATAATTCAACATGCTAGAAAAAAAATCAAATGATCATATCAATAGATGTAAAAAAAGCAAGTGACAAAATCCAAGAGCCATTCAAGGTAAAAATTTCAATGAACTAGGAATAAAGAAAAAACATCTTCAGTTTAGTAAAAAAACATCTACAAATAACCTATAGCTAACACTGTACTTCACTGTGAGAAAATGGGTAGTTTCCCACTAAGCTTAAGACAAGGAGGTCACCTCTTATCGCTTCTATTCAACATCATATTAAAAGTCCTAACTAAAATAATAAGGCAAGAAACAAAATAAAAGCTATAAAAGAAGAAATTCTTTAAAAGATAGCTATATTTGTTATAGATGACATGATTGTCTATGAAGAAAACCTCAAAAAATCAAAAAAATCTACTAAAATAAATCATTAAGCAAGGTTGCACATTACAAGGTTAATATATAAAAGTCAATTGTTTTCCTATATATTAGTAATAAGTAATTGGTATTTGAAATTAAGAACACAGTACCATTTACATTAACACCAACAAAATTAAATACTCAGGTATAAATTGCATAAAATATGCATCAGATCTGTAAGAACAAAATTGCAAAACTCTGATGAAGACATCAAGTAATATCTAAATAAATGGAGAGATATTCCATGTACATGGATAGGAAGATTCAATATTGTCAAAATATCAGTTCCTCCTAACTTGAGAGATTCAACACAATCTCAGTCAAAATTCCAGCATGTTGCTTTGTAGATATTTACAAACTACTTTGGGGCTTATATAAAGAGGCAAAAGACCCAAAATCATCAATATGATATTGAAGGAAAAGACCAAAATTGGAAGATTGACAATGGCAGACTTCAAGACCTATTATAAAGCTCCAGTAATCAAGACAGTGTGATATTTATGACAGAACTGACCAACATATCAACGAAACAGAATAGTGAGCCCAGAAACAGACGCACACAAATGCAGTCAACGGTCTTTAACAATGGATAGAGAACAAACATATGGATACTAAGGAAGGAAGTGGGAGGGGGATTAATTGAGATATTGGGATTGACAAATATGCAGTACTGATACTATGTATAAAATAGACAACTAATGGGAATCTACTGTAGAGCTCAGCGAACTCTATTCAATGCTTTGTGGTAACCTAAATGGAAAGGAAATAAAAAAGAGGGGATATATATATACATATAGCTGATTCACTTCGCTGTACAGTAGAAACGAACACAACATTTTAAAGGAGCTATACTCCAATAAAATTAATTAAAAAATGGAATAAGGGTAACTCAATGTTGATAGTCTTTTCAACAAATGGTGTTAAACAAATGGATATCAATATGCAAAAAAAAATTTTTAATGTCTAGATACAGATCCTACACCTTCACAAATATTAACTAAAAATGGAGCACAGATCTAAATGCAAAACACAAAACTATCGAAAAGCTAGAAAAAGAATTAGAGAAAATACTGGTGAGCTTGGGTTGGGTAGTATTTTTAGATTTAATGCCAAAGGCACAGTCCATGGAAGAAAAAAATTGATAAGCTGGACTTGATTAAAATTAGAAGCTTCAGCTCTATGATGCTGTTAAGACAAGCCAAAATTGAGAAAAAAGAATTGCAAAAGATATATGTGATAAATGACTGGTATCCAAAATATATAAAGAAATTTTGAAGTTCAACAATAAGAAAATGTACAACCTAATTAAAAAATGGGCAAGAGACCCGAACAGACACCTCATCAAAGAGAGTATATAAACGGAAAATCAGTATATTAAAAAATATTCAACATTGTATGTCATCGGGGAATTGAAATTAAAACAAGATAGCATCACATATTTCTAATACACTAGAATTCAAAACACTGACAACACCAAATTCTCGCAAGGACTGTTCCACGTCATGAGCTTTCATTCACTGCTAGAGGGAAAGTAAAATGGCACAGCCATTCTGGAAGACAGTACGGCAATTTCTTATGAAAATAAACATACTCTTACAGGTGATCCAGCAATTTTGCTTCTTGGCATTTATCAAAATGAGTTTAAAAAAAGACAGATTTATTTGTAGTTGTCACAACTTAGAGGCAAGTGGGATTTCCTTCAATTGGTGAGTAGTTAAAAAAAAATTCCTATATCCAGACAATGGAATATTACTCAATGATAGAAATAAGCTATGGAGCCATGAAAAAACATTAAGGAAGCTTGAATGTATATTGTTAAGGCAATGAAGCCAATTTGAAAAGACTACAAAATGTATAACTCTGACTACAAGACATTCTAGAAAAGGCAAAACTACGGAGACAGTAAAAAGATCAGTGGTTGCCAGGGGTTTAGAGGATAGGAAAGGAGGGATAAATAAGCAGAGCACAGATGATTTTTAAAGCAGTGAAACTATTCTCTATAATACTGTAATGGTAGATATATACCATTACATGTTTTAGAAAACTTATAGAATGTAAAACACAGTGAACACTAATGTAAACTGAGGAATTTACTAAATAATAATGTAACAGTTTAGCTCATCAACTGTAACACAGATACTGCACTGATGCATGATGTAAACAGCAGAGGAAACTGCTGGGAGCTATAAAGTACATGGGAATACAGGATAATTCTACGTATTTTCCATCCACTTTTTCTGTAAACCTAAAGCTGATCTAAAAAACAAAATCTATTAATTAAAAAAACTAATCAGGTTTCTAAACCCTCAAACATTACTCTCAATATCCTGCTTCCTTGTTAATATGTATCAAATGTATACTCTGTCTGACTTTCAAGGATTTTGCAATCTTCTACTTAACCAATTCAGCATTATTTTAATAATTTCTAAGAGATATCTTCCATTGAAGGAATGTAGACTAGATGCCTCATGACCCCCGTAAATAAATCATATTCATCCTGAATATTTTCTTCCACTGTTGCTGTTTTTCCTTTAAAATTCTCTCATCTCCCTTCTGCTGATCTAACAATCCTACACCGTAAGATTTTTCTCTCCCATAAAAACATCCTCAAAGACAGTGAGCTTTTAGTAACCTTCTTCTCTTATTATGACTATAGTTTATACCACAAAATAAAGGACCACATTGTATCTTTACTATCATATTGGTGTGATTCTCATAGGTAATAGTGCTCTCAACTAGATGGTAAGTTTATTACGATTTTTATTACACAGTGGAAGAATCTGCCATCTCAACATTTGCCACTCTGGAAGAATTATCTTGAGCTAAGGGCCTGCGAAAAACAGCAGGCACAAGTCTGCTCTGACTTCCCCTTTTTTTCCAGCAAGCAGGACTAAAACTCCCATGTGAACGATGCCCTCCCTATGCCAGGAAGAAAGAACAGTCTTATCACCAGAGACAGGGAGTAGACTGAGAGAAATCTGTACAAACAGTCCCTGTTAAAAGAACTCATCTTCTTTAGCCTCCCCACATATTTTCGGTACATTTCCACAGCTGCCTCTCTTTGTTCAATCAAGTACAAAAGCACTTAGGTTTCACCACTTCTTCAGGTCTTCACTTCCTTATGAAGGCTCCCATGTCACATAAATCTTACATTAAATAAATGTGTATCCTTTTATCCTGTTAATCTATCTTATGTCGGTTTAATTCAAAGGCCCAACCAAAGACACTAAAAGGGCAGAGCTAATGTTTTATCTCCCCTACAATATCTTTCAGGTTTTACTCACAGCATTTTAGCGATTAATAGAAGCTTATTAATGGAATGAGTCCTAGGATACTATTTCAGCTTTTCTAGTAATCCAAGAATACCTGTATAGTAATGAGTGTATCCTTCAAGAACAAGGAGAAATGACATGCCAAGATCAGGAAACTCCCTTGAAAAGCTGACAATGAAATATTTAAAGGCCTCTTAAGCTACATATCAGACTTACACTTTGGAAGAGGAACCATATGTTGAAAATATAATACACGATACAAAAGATATCACTAAGTTCTATAAAAATATCACATAATCTGATGTATTAATATTAAAAAAAAACGAAGACACTAACATACTTTCGGAAGGCATTAAAAACATTACTAAACCTCATACAGTCATGCAATAGATAACATCTAGTGTTATAAGCCATAAGTGACAACATTTGGTTTCTTGATTTTAAGTATCAGTACCCCCATGAGCTATCTTCATTCAAAGTTATAGTAAGAACCTTTATACTGACAAGGGGTAGATACAGTCTACCAGCTTAGAATCCCTATTTGCTACACTACAATTTCAACAGGTTGATAAGAGTGGGAGAATGAGTGGTATTACTATTTCAAAGCATTTCCCATAAGCTGGACTAAAGCAAACAGAACAGAAAGGAAAAATTCCAAAACATAAGAGAATAGTATCAAAATATTACAGACTACTATATAATTATAAACTACTGGGAAATTAAGTATTCAGGAATGGCATGGTCAGGAGTACCATCCCAAGCTTGAGAAGCTCTCATTACACATCAGACTTTTCAATCACAGAAAGATGGCAACCATCAAGGTGTTGCTATAAACATGAAGACTAATCAATAGCAATTTTTCACACAAGATATTATGATTAATAACAAATTTCATATAGTCTGGCTTAAATTTTTAATGGGATACTTACCTTGCAGAACTTGACTTCTGCCTCTAAATGATAAATGTACTGAGACTGGTCATTGATGATAGGAACAAGATTGTGCACAGTAGGCATACTGGTTTCCTCACATTCTGATGACCTCTAAGGCAAAAAGGAAAACAAATGAAGCATGTTTGGATTTAGCAAAGAATCAGTTAATACTGTCTCCATACTCAATTTAGCACTTATGTCATATAAACATAAAATAAACATAGACTAAATCACAGTGCAGCTAACAGTATTATTTCATCTTATAAATTCTATAAATAGATAAGATTCAGGAATACGAAAACTATTTTTTAAAGACGGAAAAGGAAAATGGTTGTAAAAAGCACACAGCAAATGGAAAAATGCTCGAGTAGTATAATTTGGCTTGGGATGAACCACCCATTTGAGCCATCTGGAAATGTGACGTGCTATTCAGTAATTTTGAGATGAAGGGACAGCTTTTTAAGAAATCACCATAGAAGAGGGCTGCTAGCTGAAACTGCAGAACAGCTGCCTGAAGAAGGGATTCTTTAGACAAGTGTCTGATGCCAAATGTGTGTCAATGAGGTAAAATTTTATCTACAAAGAAGTACACTAGCAAAACCTGGTTTTTTATTTTTGACCCTAATACTTAAGGCAATTGGAGACTATGCTGCTCTAGAGCCTCCAGAACTAGAGTGCTGAAGCAGATATACATGCAAGTGAGACATTGTGCTGAGGACTTTAGAAAAAAAATGTTAATTCTCTTTACTTTTGCAGCAGTCCTGTAATTGATTTTTAATATCCATCTTACTTTATCCTAGAATGATTGTAAAATGATTTATAAGTCATATATCTACTCCAGTATTCTTGCCTGGAGAATCCCATGGACAGAAGAGCCTGGTGGGCCACAGTCCATGGGGTCACAAAGAGTCAGACACGACTGAGTGACTACCACTACTACCACTACTACCACTACTACTACTATTACTACTACCATGATATTATTTAAAGAAAAGAGTAAGTTAGGAAAAGGGAAAATGAAGGGCTACCAGTCAGATGAATCCAGAGGAAAGTTTGAGGTGAGACACACAATCACTTTGTTTTTCAACACAGCACAAATTCCTATAAATGATGAAGTACCAGCTCTCATGGTAGAATAATTAAGCAGAGCTTTGCTTCTGGCCACATTTAATAAATTTAAAACCAAAATACATGTTGATTAAATGAATTATCTGTGGTAAGTAGAAAGCAACTAATTATAATAATTGACATTAATAGAAAGGGGTTTGGTGCATGCTGCTGCTGCTGCTAAGTCGCTTCAGTCGTGTCCGACTCTGTGCGACCCCACAGACGGCAGCCCACCAGGCTCCCCCGTCCCTGGGATTTTCCAGGCAAGAACACTGGAGTGGGTTGTCATTTCCTTCTCCAATGCATGAAAGTGAAAAGTGAAAGTGAAGTCGCTCAGTCATGTCCGACTCTTAGCGACCCCATGGACTGCAGCCTACCAGGCTCCTCCATCCATGGGATTTTCCAGGCAAGAGTACTGGAGTGGGGAGCCATTGCCTTCTCCGTACTATGTGTATACATAGGGCAAAATCAATGTGAAAATTAAAAACAGGCTAGTATCATGTGGAAAATGTTCACATACAATCACTTGTATGTTTATCATAGTTTGAATGTCCATATTTTAAAAGAACAAGTAATAATGTTTAGACATATTTTCTACCTCAACACTGCCTCATTTCACTCTTAATACAGCCACATATTTTTCATATATCATACTGGCTATGAAACTGCATTCTAAGGGGTACAGTCTTCAAAAGCTACTTACTATTATGGCTTGTAATCATCATATGTAGGTTGTATACATTTAGGGTCTAAGTTCCATTCCTTCACAGAGAGCCAATATAAATAGACCTATGTATTGGTATATACTGTATATATTGAACGGATCATCTTGATGAGTCTTCTTGCTTATCTAAAGTCAATCAGTTTTGCAATATCACTGCTCAGTATTATCTTAAAAATGCTAAGAAGCATGTCTGAGCATTCAACAGATACAGCAACTTAATCTACTAGACTTAAAAGTACTCCACCCATATATGCTTAAGAGCATTCTAGAAACTAGGAGTAAACAGTAATAAATTCACTGAATGATGAAATATTTTATCTTTTTTATAGTTTATATCTATAAATATTGAATAGGAACATGTAGTCCATTTCTCTACAGTGGGAATTAACCATGAAAGTCTGTGTCAGGCTGGAATGAAGTGTTAATATGGGGGTCCTCTTAGGACATTTCAGCTGTGAGTAAAGGCAAGTGACATGTCTTCAAGTTTTCAGCATGTAGCCTGGGTATCCAACAGTCACAGATATTGAAAATGCAAGGTGGTTATTGTTGCCATGACATTTTCTATTTGTGTCATACTTCATAGGTTTCCAAAGAATTTTAAATATGTGATCTTACCTTATTACTATAAAAACCCTGTGAGAACTCTCTCACAGAGAGTACATGATAGCCCCTAGGTCACCCTAAAGCATAGACTATTTTGACCATTTAAACCTGGCCAAATCCTTGCTTCATAGTACCCTTTCTCTACAGAACTCTTCCCTCCCGCCCAGCTTCTCCTCACATATACGCTTCCCTCACAGTACCCTCCCTCACTTCCACCCTTCCTTCACACCTATCTCAGGCTTTATTTCACACTGCTTCACTCAGAAATAATATGCTCCATGAAAGCAACAGAAGTAGAAAACAGCTGCAGAAGAAACAGAGTACAGTTTCTCATATCACACAATTTTGTAACTATATATTTTTAAATGTAGAAAAATATTACATACTTCACACTTAACATTTAACATAAACAAAGGAGAGCTAGAATTAGAAAGTAAATTCTGAAAATAATAAAAATACAGATATGCCCCTCTATAAAAGCAATGGTTAGGGACTTGGTGGTCCAGTGGTTAACAATCGCCTTTCTTTCTTTTTTTAATTATTTATTTTTAAAATGTATTTATTTATTTTAATTGAAGGATAATTACTTGACAATACTGTGATGGCTTTTGCCATACATCAACATGAATCAGCCATAGCTATACGTATGTTCCCCCCATCCTAAAACCCCCTCCCACCTACCTCACCACCCAACTCCTCCAGGTTGTCACAGAACACCGGCCTGCCCTGGGTGCCCTGCTTCATGCACTGAACTCGCACTGGTCATCCACATACGGCATAAGGTAATGTACATGTTTCAGTGCTATTCTCTCAAATCATCCCACCCTCTTCTTCTCTCACTGAGTCCAGAAATCTGTTTTTCATGTCTGTGTCTCCTTTGCTGCCCTGTATGTAGGATCATTGGTACCATCTTTCTAGAAGAATCTGCCTTTCAACACAAGGGATACTGGTTCGATCCCTGGAAGGGGAACTAAGATCCCACATGGCCCTGGGCAGCTAGCCCACATGCCACAAGTACTAAGCCCTTATATGCCACAACTGGAAAGAAGCCTGCACACCAAATGAAAGATCCTGCTTACTACAACACAGACCCTATGCGCCACAGCTAAGACCTGAAGGGAAATCTGGCCAACCACTTGTAAAATAATGAAACTAGAACACTTTCTAACACCATACACAAAAATAAACTCAAAATGGATTAAAGATCTAAACATAAGACCAGAAACTATAAAACTCCTAGAGGAGAACATAGGCAAAACACTCTCTGACATACATCACAGCAGGATCCTCTATGACCCACCTCCCAGAATATTGGAAATAAAAACAAAAATAAACAAATGGGACCTAATTAACCTTAAAAGCTTCTGCACATCAAAGGAAACTATTAGCAAGGTGAAAAGACAGCCTTCAGAATGGGAGAAAATAATAGCAAATGAAGCAACTGACAAACAACTAATCTCAAAAATATACAAGCAACTCCTATAGCTCAACTCCAGAAAAATAAATGACCCAATCAAAAAATGGGCCAAAGAACTAAATAGACATTTCTCCAAAGAAGACATACAGATGGCTAATAAACACATCAAAAGATGCTCAACATCACTCATTATCAGAGAAATGCAAATCAAAACCACTATGCGGTACCATTTCACACCAGTCAGAATGGCTGCGATCCAAAAGTCTACAAATAATAAATGCTGGAGAGGGTGTGGAGAAAAGGGAACCCTCTTACACTGTTGGTGGGAATGCAAACTAGTACAGCCACTATGGAGAACAGTGTGGAGATTCCTTAAAAAACTGGAAATAGAACTGCCTTATGATCCAGCAATCCTACTGCTGGGCATACACACTGAGGAAACCGAAGGGAAAGAGACACGTGTACCCCAATGTTCATCGCAGCACTGTTTATAATAGCCAGGACATGGAAGTAACCTAGATGTCCATCAGCAGATGAATGGATAAGAAAGCAGTGGTACATATACACAATGGAGTATTACTCAGCCATTAAAAAGAATACATTTGAATCAGTTCTAATGAGGTGGATGAAACTGGAGCCTATTATACAGAGTGAAGTAAGCCAGAAGGAAAAACACCAATACAGTATACTAATGCATATATATGGAATTTAGAAAGAGGGTAACAATAACCCTGTGTACGAGACAGCAAAAGAGACACTGATGTATAGAACAGTCTTTTGGACTCTGTGGGAGAGGGAGAGGGTGGGAAGATTTGGGAGAATGGCATTGAAACATGTAAAATATCATGTATGAAATGAGATGCCAGTCCAGGTTCGATGCACGATACTGGATGCTTGGGGCTAGTGCACTGGGACGACCCAGAGGGATGGTATGGGGAGGGAGGAGGGAGGAGGGTTCAGGATGGGGAACACATGTATACCTGTGGTGGATTCATTTTGATATTTGGCAAAACTAATACAATTATGTAAAGTTTAAAAATAAAATAAAATTTTAAAAAAAGAAAAAAAAAATGCAGTATCCCCCCCCCCAAAAAAAAGACCTGAAGTAGCCAAAAATAAATAAATCATAATAATAAATTCTAAAAAAAAGCAATGATTAAACTTTTCCATATATTGTTCCTTTTAAAAAAATATTTGCTAACAGTTGCAAAGTAAATTCTCCAAACTATTTCCTCACTCACATTTTTCAAGTGAATAATAAATAAAAAAAATCAGAATCCACTCTGCCATGGAAGTCTCTTCTTTCGCCAAAATAATTATCAGAGGGAAGACCATTTCTTTTAACACTTTCTGCTATTAGCATGTCCAGCTCAGTATCTTTTTAACACATGTATTACTAAAATGATACACAAAATTAAAACATAGTTAGAAAAATAATGCTTTTGTCAGGTCGTAAATGGTGATACCTACCGAAGGGGATGTTTCTTGTCTTCTTAGAGATACCTCACTTTCCTTAGCTGCTTGTTGGCGCAACAAAGCTTTGAGTTGATTAACTATGGAGGAAAAGCAATAAGTTTATTCACCTTATTTTAAACCCATAGTTTATCATCACCCATCTATCCTTCCATCAGTCTAACAAATGTTTGTGTATTATGCATCACAAAATGTGCTATTGACACACAAAAACAAACATGAGAAAATCTCTATCATTTAAGAGGTAAGACTCCACTGAGCAAGAGATATATAACTAACAGATATAAAACAAGATTCGGTTCAGTTCAGTCAGTTCAGTCGCTCAGTCATGTCTGGCTCTTTGTGACCCCATGAATTGCAGCACACCAGGCCTCCCTGTCCATCATCAACTCCCAGAGTTCACTCAAACTCGTGTCCATCGAGTCAGTGATGCCATCCATCCATCTCATCCTCTGTCATCCCCTTCTCCTCCTGCCCCCAATCCCTCCCAGCATCAGAGTCTTTTCCAATGAGTCAACTCTTCGCATGAGGTGGCCAAAGTATTAGAGTTTCAGTTTTAGCATCAGTCCTTCCAAAGAAATCCCAGGGCTGATCTCCTTCAGAATGGACTGGTTGGATCTCTTTGCAGTCCAAGGGACTCTCAAGAGTCTTCTCCAACACCACAGTTCAAAAGCATCAATTCTTCGGCACTCAGCTTTCTTCACAGTCCAACTCTCACATCCATACATGACCACAGGAAAAATCATAGCCTTGACTAGACGGACCTTTGTTGGCAAAGTAATGTCTTTGCTTTTCAATATGCTATCTAGGCTGGTCATAACTTTCCTTCCAAGGAGTAAGAGTCTTTTAATTTCATGGCTGCAATCACCATCTGCAGTGATTTTGGAGCCCAAAAAAAGAAAGTCTGACACTGTTTCTACTGTTTCTCCATCTATTTCCCATGAAGTGATGGGATCAGATGCCATGATCTTAGTTTTCTGAATGTTGAGCTTTAAGCCAACTTTTTCACTCTCCACTTTCACTTTCATCAAGAGGCTTTTGAGTTCCTCTTCACTTTCTGCCATAAGGGTGGTGTCATCTGCATATCTGAGGTTATTGATATTTCTCCCAGCACTCTTGATTCCAGCTTGTGCCTCTTCCAGCCCAGCATTTCTCATGATGTACTCTGCATATAAGTTAAATAAGCAGGGTGACAATATACAGCCTTGACATACTCCTTTTCCTATTTGGAACCAGTCTGTTGTTCCATGTCCAGTTCTAACTGTTGCTTCCTGACCTGCATATAGGTTTCTCAAGAGGCAGGTCAGGTGGTCTGGATTATAAGCTCTAAATCTACCTATAAGAAGCTCTAGGTCTACCTATAATGCTGTAAGAAGAGGAAGCATGTTAATTGTGCCTGTTTTCACAGAGAAGAGAGTGTGAAGGATGTATAGGAGATCACCATGCAGAAAAGGGTGAGAAAAAAAGTTTGAACACATGGCTCATGCAAAGCAGAGAAGCGTGACCATAGGGTGGCATGAATAGAACATGGCTTGTAAGATGAATAGTTGAAAGGAAGACAGAAAAATGAGGCTGGAGAGGCAGCTTGGAATTACCTTAAGAAATCACTGCTTTGATATCCTATAGGCATAGGGAAGTCAAAGGGGAAAAGAAAAAGCAACGGAACTAGATTAGTTGCTTTGTGTTTCTTGACTAAAATCCTAGCAGTAGAGGACAGACTGGCGTCGTTACTATATGGAGTTTAAAGAATTCACTGTGTCATTCAGGTTAGGACTGACATTCACACTTACCGGCGTGGCTGTGTTGTAGTTCTCGCCAGGCATTTCCAGCATCCTCATTTCCTACACTGGTGTTAAAAGAAGGATCTAGCATATCTTCTCCAACGGTGACATCACCTTCTCTCAGGGCACATTTCAACTGGTGAATGCTTCTATTTGCACGTTCTGCAATAGCATGATGAAAATCAGAGCCAGTGAAATCCGGGTGACCAAATGAACATGGACTTGAGAAGACATTTTCTAAAGGAAAAGCAATCATTTCTGATACTTTGTGGGACAAAAAAAAAGCATAGCTTTGCTTCTAGCTTGCTGAGGAACATGCCAGAGGAAATGTGAGATTAAGTTCATGGGGCAGAGGTTAGACTTAGTGATCTCTAAGCTCCCTGACACCACTGTGACTGACATTCACTGTATATAGCTCTACTGCCAAGGAGGACTGAACGGGAGAGCTTTCCCCCTCTTCACACTCCCAAACAGTAATCTCACAGAGGAGGCGCTATCCTGACTCCTCAATGCCTAAGACTCCCCTACACCTTTTGGCACGGTGTGGATAGGCAAGACTGGCAAGAGGGATTCCACCACATCCAGTTCCTACCCAAAGAAGCCTCCTTGTCCCTGTAGGCCACATGGCCCTCTAGCATCAAGAGACAGCTGACCACCTGGCCTAGATCTGAACAAGATTTGAATAGCTGATGTGCTTAGAGCAGTATAGTTGTACTTATATACTGTACTTAGTATAGTTGTACTTATATACTGCTGGCTGACTACATCTTATGTAGAAATTCTCGGTTACTATGCCTGATTACCCTTAGAATTGAAGTTTAAACTCACTACCACAGACTTAACATAAATAGTCTAAAATTAAGCATTTTAAGGTCTATTACTCTAGTAGTTCATCTCTAAAAACAGCCCCCAAAGAACCCACCCTTACATCCTTGTGCTCTCCCAGGTTGAAACTTAGTGGATCTGTAACCTGCACTCACCAAGAAAATGCACTGGAAGGAACATGACGCCTGGCCCGTCACATCTTTAAAATGTTTGGTAGCTGCTGCTTCTACCCTCTTGGAATGTTGGTTTTTGTGAGCCCCAAGCCACTAAGTAGGAAGTCTGGCTACCCTGCTAGAGAGACTCTGAAGAGGCCATATGGAAAGGAGAGCCCCTGAGATCACCACAAGGAGAAGGAAAGAAGCCCAACCCCATTAACATTCTGGCAGAGTCTCCTGATGACTCCAATGCCAGAGGTCATCTACCCACAGTGCATGAAAGAGACTCGAAAACTGCCCAGCTGGAGTCTGGTAAAACCATAGATCTGTGAGAGACACTAAAAATGTTTTTGGTGGTTGGTTTCTACCATCAAGCTTTAGAATGACTTGTGTGTGTGGTGTGTGTGTGTGTGTGTGTGTGTGTGCTTAATCGCTCAGTCATGCCCAACTCTTTGCGATCCCATTGATTGTAGCCTTCCAGGCTCCTCTGTCCATGGAAATCCTCTAGGCAAGAATACTGGAGTGGGTTGTGCTTGATAAGCAGCAAAAGGTAACTGAAATAATTATTCACTGAAATACTCACCCAAAAACATCTTTAGCAAAGGATCCAAGTCTTACATTAATAACAGAACTATATACTAATATAGTAACGATACTGTGCATGTATGCTCAGTCGCTACAGTCATGTCTCTTTCGTGACCCTATGGACCATAGCCCTCCAGGCTCCTCTGTTCATGGGATTCTCCAGGCAAGAATACTGGAGTGGGTTGCCACGCCCTCCTCCAGGGGATCTTCCCCATCCAAGATCAAACTTGCATCTACTGCATTGCAGGCAGATTCTTACAGGTGAGCCACTGGGGAAGCCCCAGTAATGATACTGTATTATATGTTAATACTATGATATACTAATGACACTAGACATGACATTACTAATAACTCTATCCTGTTTTATGGATTTTTTTACATGTATGACAACTGGAGAATCAGGCAATTGATGGGTAATTTCATTAGTTAAAGACCAGACACTTTTTCAGGTTTAAACTTGTTACTTCTGCTAATCTCTTATAATTAATTCTCCAGTTCCAATCTAGAAACATTAACTGTAACAAAAAATGTTCCTTTTACATTAGAGCTGAGACCCAGGTTTCGGTCATCATTTTTAAATGTTGACATCTGTATTTGAAAGTTATCATTAATTCATGTATTTATTAAATATTTATATACAGCTAACATAGAAATTTACATTAGAAAAAAGTGAATTCCCATGCAAGTTCATGTACTGCTATTATCTATCTCAAATGGATTCTATCAAAATAATTCTTAACATCTTCAGAGGATACCTTTTTCTAAGTAAAATCTTTCCCTAATTCAGAGCAATGCATAACAATAACACCAATGAAGTTCTTTCTTCTGATCTAGGCCCTTTCTTGACAAGTTAGACCTACTTCTTTTGTATTCAGGAGAAAAACTCCTCTTCTTTAATACCTAGAAGAGAATCCTAAGAAAGCTAAAAAATGAAAAATCTTTTCATTACCCATCATGGATGAAAATATATTTATAAATATATATTCTACAGGACCTTGAAAAATAGATTCTATTTCCTTTAAGCTCATTAATTTGAATGTGTGAAAGACAAAAATAACCAAAACTTAATAGAAAAAAATATTCTCTATCTTAAAAAATCTCTAATATAGGTCCTTCACTTACAGCAACTCATTTTCCCCTTGAGTAAACTAACAAAAATAGGTCTTTTAGGTCAGGGTTCGATAATCTACACGAGACCCAATAAATTTATCACCACAATTTTCTCCACACCAATCCTATTTCCACACAGACCTTTCTCTGACAGGAATTTGGTATTGATAACTAACCAAGCCTGGCCTCCTTTTATTCCTCATGAGTTTTAAAAAGTCTAGATAAGATGCATTCCTGGTTTCAATAAAATGAGAAGCAGCAATATTTTTTTAATAACTCAGTATTTTCTAAAGAGAATCAGTGAATCTCTTTGTCTTGATTATTTTAATAAAGCTCTCTTCATTTACATAAAAAAAATAAAGAGACAGGTTAAAGAAAAAGGAAATATCGAAGTGTTACAATTTTAGACTTATGCACTGATACCTAGGAATAAAGCACTTATCTTTACTGCATCCATTAAAAGGAAACAGAGGGTTTGAATTACACTAAAAGTAGGCTCTGTGGAGCCATCAAATGACTTCATCTATAAGACAAAGGATAATTACTTATTTATACTTAATCTAACTAAAAGCTAACAAGCTATATTAGGAAAAGGAAAGGAAATCTGGAAAAAAAATGTGTACTTGAAAATTCCTACAGGTAGAGTTCTTTCATTAGCTTACAATAATGGGAGAGTTTTATGAGGCCATTTAATCCCTTTGCTGATATTCCTGTTTAATCTTTTAGAATTTTTATCATTTAAAGACTATGTGTTAAACTGTACTATGAAAATAGTACTATGTGAAATACTAATATATTGAACTCAACAACTATCCCAGTTTTCTTAGTGATTACACAAGGTCTGGGTATTTTTGCAATGAATGATTTCAGTTGCTAGAATCAGAGACGAAGAGAAGGAATTTGCAAGGACTGTATCCTGAAACTAAAACTAAGGAGGTAAGTGATATTTTAAAGTCATTTCAAGAGTACATTTTAAAACATGCTAAACACTTTTCAAATACATACATACTAACATAATTATATACACTGCAACAGACAAATAGAATTAATCCCTTGGAATAACAACACTCAGATCTTTCAAGACAGACAAAACCCCATTGCTTTTCAACTGGAGCCATTGCAACTGGTCTCATAATCCTTATTAAGAACACTATTCCCCAGATGCCATTAACTGCTGCTTCTTGTTGTTGTTTAGTTGCTAACTCATTTCCGACTCTTTTGTGACCCCATGGACAGTAGCCTGCCAAGGATGGGATTTCCCAGGGAAGAATAGAGGAATGGGTTGCCATGTCCTTCACCAGGTGATCTTCCTGACCCAAAACAGAACCTGCATCTCCTGCACTGGCAGGCGCATTCTTTACCACTGAGCCACCAGGGAAGCCCTAACCCCATTCTGCTTACATGTGAGGAAGCCAGATTAGATAGGAGGTTCCAGTTAGGGTTTCCTATCCCACTGTTAATGGGCATAGCTTTATCTATCTATAACCACGAGTGGGGAAGAATACTCAGTTCCTCTTCTCTCCTGAGAGGATACTGACAGATTTCACAATACATCCTGATTTCTTCTTCTCAGAATCAACCACAGGCTGAATACAAACTTAATTACAAATACAAACAGAAATACAACCTCTATGTCCTACAACCTCTATGTCCTACAGAATTGCATGAATATAAATGTAAGTAAATAATATCTCTGCTAGTCCACTATCCAAATATCAATCAATACAATGAGCACTGAAAAGGTTTTTAACCTGCTGACTGCCAACAAATTTGTCTGTTTCATTCATTTTTGTAATCTAGTTGCTCTACTTTCCAACTCCTAGCTCAACACTCAGCCTCTCTTCATCAAGATGTTTTTGAACAAAAAGGAAAATATGTCCCTGTATACCAAGGATCATCACTTACATACGTACTGTGAATTATTAATGTCTACATTCTCCATCTGTACTGGGAGATGTGAATGAGAATTATCCTGGTGACAAGGAGGCAGAACCGCACCCAGTGAAGTGCCCAGCTGTCTCTGAGAAAACATGCAATGAACCATACCTCCTCAGGCTAAGCATGAGGCGACCTGCAATTCTCAAAACAAGCTTAGATCTGGGAAGACAAGCATAAAAATGAAACCACGGCCAGATAAGAGACGCATGTGTCCATCCACACTTGACTGGGCCTCAGCTAGTTCGGGGGATTGTTATCACTGTTTATTGGGGGACTGACAATTAGTGTGACCAAGATGAAAACAGCATTAATCCAAAATTAGAAAAAACAGTTTTGTAATTGGCAATTACAATGATTAAGGAGACTAAAAGTTGTATGTAGAAACTACAAAACTCAAAAAAAATTACTATCGTCCAAGACTCTAATAGTTGAAAAATGTGTTAAAACTGGATGGTACCAGAAGTGAAAGATAATCCAAATAAGAATGTAAACATCTTTAAGAGCAGTGTCTGGAAGATCATTAATGATGGATGGATGTTGGGAAATCAAGATTCACTGTACGCATTACGAGGGACGCACCTGGTTCTTTTTTTTTGTACCAACTGAGAATACTTATGCACCTGTCACTTTCCTATTAAAGAAGTTATCCTAGCCAGACTGGCAGAACTTAGGTACAATTATCAGCCAAAACAATCTGTATCCTTAATTGCAATTATTCTCAAGCACGGTTCTCACAAAGCAAATGCTATGAGTAATAACCTTTCTACTTCTAGATCATGGTTCTCAGTCTCAGCACTACTGATATTTGGACTTGGTAATTCTTGACTGTAAGGGGATATGTTGTGGTTGTACAGCAGCATCCCTGGCCTCTACTCACTAGATGCTGGTAAAACTTCCCTGCCAGGTATGACAATCAAAAGTGCCTCCAGACATTACCAAATGTCTTCTGGATGGAAAAAAAAAGTCACTCTGATTGATAACTGCTGGTTTATAGTAATAAAACAAGATAGCCAGTGCTCAGTTTTGAGGAGAGACTACCCACACTGCTACACCGGAACTACAACTTGATGAAAAGCGGTCAGGACACTGAGCTATTCTACCACTGTGGGAGGCAGCACACAAAACCCATCACCATCACCACCAAGATGAGGCACTTCTGACCCAGGTGTCAGGAGTTGTTACACCTACTGTGATCAAGAACTTGAAATTCATCTTTAGTTTCATTTTGTTTCCAGGACTAATACATGAAGCAATTGTTATACTCTAAGGCTATTTTTTAGGGCTTCTTTAGTAATAATTCCTTTAAATGTTCCAGTGGGCCTTGATGAAGCTCTCCAATAATCAAAGCTCTTTAGCAAGCACACAAGCATGTTTCAAGTTACCTTTCCTCCCTTTTGTCTCTCAGAGGAGTATCACTAAGTGAAAACTGGGAAAATCTTAGCATAAACTGGTGAAATGATCAGAGGTTAAGTCTTTTAAAAAAATCTCAACAGCTTGAGAAACAAACTGGTCTCTTCTTTTCTGCACAAACATGTCTAAGAAGTGAAAATGCCCTTATAATCTTGTAGCACCAAACCATTGTTTTGGTTCTACATTATTTCATGGATGATTATTTACTTATAAAACATGCTTTGGGGGCTGCTAAATCCTGTCTTTTGTTTATTTTACCTCATTAGTTATAGGGAGGAGAAAATGGAAATGCTACTACTTTTTGGTATTCTGGTAAAAGAAATAGTCTTAAAAGTTAAAACTACTAAGAACAGCCATGTAAGTATATAAAACAAAAAAAGAATATATGTAATTTAAATTTTATTAGCAAAAAAGTCATTAAATGCTTGAAAAATTTCATTTGCATTACCAATCCTTATTTATTAATAGCCAAATCATTGTATTTCTTTATTTTCATAGTGAATGCTTCCGGGGCCTTTCTTACACTGTTGCCTGTCTTGGTCTCTGTGAGGCTGATAGTTAAATAAGCAAACATTAGCCATAGACAATGTGTGTGAGTGTGCGCCTAAATATTTTACAATTTTAGAACACATTTAAGAACAGCAAAAACAAAAAAGAAGAAATACAAGTTTGATGAGTAAAACTGAGGAAAAGAGGAACTTTTACTTAAGTTATATACATGTTTCCTTAAGTCTGCCAAAGGTCCAGATGACATCACTGCTGGTTAATTCAGTGACCAAATTATGGACTAGTAAGATTAACATCAGCTTTCTACATATGTATCCTTCTCTGGAATGAAAAAAAAAAACCAACAAACACTTGTTTATATTTTACTTATGTACAATTGGCACATCAGTGTTATTTTCAGTTTTATCAAACTAAATCAACTAAGATCACCCCCCCCCAAATTTTATATTTTCTTCCCATATTCAACTTCTCACTTTCCATGAACCTAGTTCCTTAATCTCATAAGGAAACACAACTTTTTATCATTCATGTGATCCAATCCAGTGTTGATAAAAGGGACATTACAGATCTAGAGATCTGAGATAGTGGCTGAAGGGGAACCAAGCTCTCACATATTTTGCTTGACCCACATAGTATAGGATGAAGGGAAAAGAATAAAAGAAAGGGAAGGAAGAAAAGAGGGAAAGAGCAAGAAAGTACCTGCAATGTTTGCAGGAAAAGCATAAACTGCCCAGTTTGGCCATAGCCTCACTGTTCCCTAGTGTCTTCCACTGACTTCATCACACATTTTGTCATCTCCTTGGTTCCTACTGGCAATAATCCTACCTCCTAGTCCAAACTTTCATATTCCAGATGAGGAAACAAGAATCCAAGAACAGTTTATCAACTTGTCTAAGGGAACACAGATGGTTATTAGAAAAGCAACAGTAAGAATTGGAACTTGGATCCTAGTTTTGTATTCTTTTCTCTGACTCCATCATACTCTTCCATAAATTCAATCTAGAGCCTAAAATAACAAAACGTTGAAAGAAAAAGGAGGAATTACCATATAAAATGCATACAGAAAGTAAATGATGCATTCCTGTTTCAGTATAAGTTTGTTCCATTTCTTTATGCCCAATCAAAGTGGCCAGGAAGTTGGAGAATAGGTGAGTAATGAATACAGGCATAAAACTGAATCCACAGCTAACACTGCAGCAACAGTCGAAACATAATTCAGTTGTTAAGGCTGGGACACTGAATTTCTAACAAGTTCTTGCCTTCTTTCCAACATCATATTACTACATTCAACTGTATAGAATTTAAACAGCCTGAATCTTCTGTTATACTATAACAGAACTAGTTTATTTTATACCTCATGACCTTGTACTATGATGTGTTAAATTTAGAGGAGGGGTATTTGCTATACTTCACAATTACCAATATAATTCTGTGGGTCTTGAATTTTAGATGCCTAAAGAGTGTATGAACACTTAACCATACTTGGGCAAGTCACTTTTCATTCTAGATTAAACTGTGACTCCCAGGATACCTAGGATATGTTCACCACTGAAAATAAACTTTTAGATCATCTACTATGTAGGTGTACATTACAGATCTGTAGGACAATGAAGCTTTCTGGTTTGTCTGCCAGAACTGTTACTTTGAAGAAGAGTCTTTATACCATTCCAATTCTCAGTGAGGGCACAGACAATCCAAAGCAAGAATTATCCCCAGAGGGTGACTACATGTTAAAGGCATCAGGGAAAGAATGAGTGGTGAATATGGAGTCTGTAGATGGCTCCATTTCCATGGCTGCCATGGGATCATCAGACTCAAGCAGAGGCAAGAATTCACTTAAGTTTCAAAAGCAAGAAAGCAACACTGACTCTGCTTTTTACATCAGAACTTCAAATTCTTCATATACTATTCATATACTTCATATATGTTAATAGTATATATTCATATACTATTAACAGAATAGTTCCAAATATTATATTTAAAGTAAAGAAAAGAGGAAAAGCTATAAAAACAAGAAACTATCATGGGGAAACTGTAAAACCATTTTGCATTTTTACATGTCTACTTCCTGGCTAAATACAAATGAAAGAATTAGTAATGATTACATGTATAGTTATTGAGTTAACCAGAGAAATAACTTGTGAGGAAAGATCAAGAATATGACCTTTTCTTTAAGAATGAACTAGACAAGACATTTTGGGGAAGTAATGGTGAGTAGGAAAAAACAAAAGAACTTTTTGCATTTTATCTGATTTGTATAGTAACACAATTCTAGAGTTGTCAGACACAAATGCTTAAAATAATGACGTTTCATATACAAAATAATGCCATCATACTGTGTTTATTCAGAAACACACATTTTGACTTTAAACGGGAATTATCCTATCTAAAAGTGGTCATTTATAATGTGTGAAGTGAAGAACTTCTGATCGTGCTTCTCTTCAGTATTAGTTCTGTTTTGTTTCCTTCCATAAGCTGTTATATAAACTATTTAATAAATAAACATAAAATTAAAATGCTGCTAAATAAATGATAAGTGCTGAAAACCAATGAAAATTTCCTAGTTGCATTCTCAATTTATTGTTAAAACTATCATTAAAAATTAATAACAAACTTTTCTCTGCTTTGTTTGCTCTTGATTATGTTTTTACTATCTTATATTGTTATAACTTGCCTGGAAAATCCCATGGACGGAGGGGCCTGGTGGGCTGCGGTCCATGGGGTTGCTAGGAGTCGGACACAACTGAGCAACTTCACTTTATTTTTTCACTTTCATGCATTGGAGAAGGAAATGGCAACCCACTCCAGTTTTCTTGCCTGGAGAATCCCAGGGACTGGGTAGCCTGGTGGGCCGCCGTCTATGGGGTTGCACAGAGACGGACACGACTTAAGCGACTTAGCAGCAGCAGCAGCAGCATTGTTATAACACTAAATTTTTATTTCATTTTAAAATATCTTATCTTTGAATAAGAACTCTTCACTCTATAATTACTGAAAGCAGTATTGTGGGTATTAAATATATGAATTCCCTGGTGGCTGAGATGGTAAAGCATCTGTCTACATACAATGCAGGAGGTTGTAGACTTCTACTACAATGTAGATTGTAGATTGAACTTCCCCGGGTTCGATCCCCTGGAGAAGGAAATGGCAATCCACTCCAGTACTATTGTCTGGAAAATCCCATGGACAGAGGAGCCTGGTAGGCTACAGTCCACGGGGTCACAAATAGTCGGAGACAACTATAACAGTTTGAAATTAACTGCATCAAAATGCCTAATATTAAATAGTCTCTAATGTTTAAATAAAGGTTCATACTAAGGTTAAAGGAGAAGAACTAGGAGGAACATAATGGAAAACAGAATTTTTTTTTAACCAACCTCAAAAATTAAATGCCACTGGTACTATCATTCTGCACAGTATTTTATTGTTTTCAAATGAAAAGTTATAAGTGGTTATTTCTGTATCTAACACCTCTTGAAATATCAGTGGGCTGATGAAGATATTCATCCGGACCAATGATTTTACTCTTGCAGTTTGAATACTGAGAATGTTGACAGTTTATAACACTGCTGACAGATGGAAACAATACGTAATAACCTTTCAAAGTCTAGACTCACTAGATTCAGGTCTCTTATCTCCTAAAAAAATCTTCATTTTGCCACAAGTACCAATTATAAATTGCAGCTAACATTTAATGAGGGCTTATGTGTCAAGTACTGATCTTGACCCTTTTTTTTTTTATTGTGATAATCTATAGCTATTTTACTGTCCTTCACCCCATTAATCCAAAGTCTCCCTGAGGACAGTCACTTTGTCTAGTTCCTTATGATATCCCCAGCATGTGGTATGGCTAACGTATAGTAGGCACTAAATTAATGAGTCAACATTTTAAATGCTTTAAATATTTTTAAAGCTGTTGGTCATGACCTAAAGGGTTAAGAAAATGCAAAGGAACAGAAAGTAGAGTGAATTACTTCTAGTAGAATAAATATCCTTTAATGAAACTTTTAGTCTGTATGCATGCGAGCATGTTCAGTGGCTAAGTTGTGTCCAACTCTTTGCGACTGTATGGATAGTAGCCTGCCAAACTCCTCTGTCCATGAGATTTCCCAGGCAAGAAAACTGAAGTGGGTTGCCATTTCCTTCTTCAGGGAACCATTCCGACCCAGGTATCAAACTCCCGTCTCCTGTGTTTTATGCATTGGCAGGCAAGTTCTTTACCACTAAGTCATCTGGGAAGCCCAAGCCTATATGAATACGACCCATATAAAATATATTTTTACTTATGGCTAAGAGTTAAAAAAAGTCTGAAGAATCACTGCTTTATTTGAATTATTTCATTTGCTCCTCACAAGAACCATGTAGATAATATCATAACTTCTACCTTAAAATAAGAGAAATGAGGTTTTCTAGATGTTATATGTGATGTTCAAGACGATAGACTATCTACGTCACTTTTATTAATGATGTCACGATTACTATTGGTGAAACTTTAGTTAATTCAGATTTTCTTATGATACTCATAGGGTACTGTAGTAAGAAAATCTGAATTAACTGAATAAAGTTTCAGTAATAGTAACTGAGACATGATTAATAAAGACAAACATAGGCTTTCAAGGCAGACAAGTCTGACTGAATTTAATACCTGGTTCTGCCACTAACCAGCTATGTTGGCTTTGGCCTAACTTAACCTCTTTGACCTCTATTTCCCCATGTGTAGAAGAGGGACAGTCATAAGGTTGTAAGTTTTTAAGTGATTTAATGTATGTAAATAGCCTAGACCACTAAATAGAAGCTGTTGTAATGAAAATAATTATTACTGGGTTCCCCGCCCCCCCGGGTCCAATAAACCACATTCAATTTTACACATATTTTGAATGTGTAAAGAGCGCATCAGGAATTTACTGGACTATAAAGAGAGGTATGAGAACTGGACAGAACAGGCATAGAGCCGTCCACGAGTTTCTGCGGGCCTCAGGTAAAAAAGATGCCCAAGACAATCAGGGAGTTGGTTCAGGTCACTATGGGAATCAAGGGAAACGACGCTGCTTAAACGTAAAAACAAACACAACTATTTAATCCTTCCAGAGCAACATCCATCTTCTTTCTCTGCAGTCTGGCAAAGGCTGAACCAAGGTGTCAAGAATCGCACCAGGTCAGCTCCCAGCCACGAGGTCCTGGTATCAAGGGGCTAGGGCACAGAGGTTCGGAGAAACTCACCCCGGAGACTACGTTGATACTGCCCCAGAATCTCCTCCAGGGTAGAGTTCTCCGGGGACTTCGCCATGCACACACTCGGGGGCCACAGATGGAAGTTGCGTGGGGAAGTGTCCAGTGTCCTCCCCTCCAAGAATAAGAGGCCTCAGCCCCCACGATGCGCCTGCCTGCTTCCTGCAGCTGCTGTCACAGGGGAGCAAGGAATCCCGGAGATTTCGGGCCTTTTTCCACCCTCGGGCCCTCGTGGTGGACGTCGGAAGCTGTAGTCCTCAGTGTCTAAGTCTACAGTCTCGAAGTTCCTACGAACCCGCCCAAAGACTACAATTCCCAGAGGGCAACGCGCTCGAAGCTCACGCTTTGGCGGTTTGGCGACCAGATCCGGTTGCCAAGAGACTGCTTGGAGGCTCCGCCCATTTCTGTAGCCCAGTCAGGCTTAGTCCTGCCTTCATCCCATCCTGCTGTCTGGACCACCTAACTTACAGAAAGGGCTCGTTGAAAGGCTTTATTCATTCTTCTAAATTCACTAAGATGCAGTTGATCCTTGAGGATTCTCAACAGCGCAAATAACGAGCTCCTACACCCTTCAGCCTCAACATCTCTCAACTCTGCTAAATAAATTTTCAAGAAAAAGCTCTGAATTTCCCAAACGGTGTAGATCGTGAAAGCGGCTGACACTAGCAATCTTATCAAGCCCAGCGACCCGACAGCAGCTTGGAGTTGGCGCACTGCCCGCTGGGAACTGTAGTCCCAGCCCGTTGCGGTCCCAGCTAAAGCCCGGGTCCTGTTCATTGTTGAAGCAGGTCTTCGGCGTACGCCTGCGCAGTCAGCAGCTGGAGAGGCCTGCGGTTGAGACCCCCAGCACAACTCCTTTTCATTGTCTGTGCTCGGCGCCTGCGCAGTAGGAGTTCGCCGGGACTGGGCCGGAGCAGGGGTAGGGCCGGGCTCCTCGCCCTCTCCCCAGGCGCCTGCGCACTGAGCGGCCGCTCCTTGCCGTTACCGCTATGTGCGGAGCGTGTGTGGAATAACGTTATTGCCCAGCAGCGCCAAGGGGCCCAGAGCTCGACCGCGGCGGCGGCGGCTACGACGACAGGGTGGGGGAGGACGCTTGCGAAAGACTCACGGGACGCGGCGCGCCCCGCCCCCCCGTCCGGTCCCTCTCAGCAGTGAGGGGTAAGTGATGCGCTCTAATGCCGTCGCCGCCGCCTTTCCACACCCTGCTCTTCGGGTTTGCAGCGGGGGCTCGGGCGCGGCCCGCAGCGGGCGAGGGTGCGGGCCAGCGGCGAGGGGCGCTTCCCCGGGGCTCCGCGCGCCGCCCCCTCCCCCGGACCTGGGACTCGGCGGGGACGCCCATCCCCCCATAGTTCCCCCCCCCGACCCCCAACCCCGCGTCCAGCGGCCCGGCTTCCCTTGCTAGTGTCCACGTATTGAGTCGTCTTTGGCTGTCTTGGCTTTGTGCAGCCCCCTCCGCCCGAGCTGTTTGCAGGGGTGCGGGCGGAGCAGTGGAGGGAATGGCTGCGCTGCAGCTGGAAAAGGGGTTTTTTCCCGGTCTGAGCAGCTCCCGGTGTCGACCCTTTTTGGGTGGTTGGTTTTGGGGTGTGGGGCGGTTTGGAGAGGTTTGGCAAAGAACATTTTGGACGTGGTGGGAGGGCGTGGAAGATGGGGTGTCAGTCAGCCCGCCGGGCCACAGCACCCGCGCAGGCTGTGGCTCCGTAGTAACCCGGGGGAGGAGAGAGTGGCTTCCTGTCGACTTCATTGTCCTGAGATTCAAATGTGGGCTTTGGTATGGGTCCCTTCATTTCTTCCAGGGAAAGAAGAATTAGCAGCTGCCTAACCAGGGGCGGGAAGATGTGGGATTTGGATCCTAAGTCATAATATCTGTTTTTGCGGGGGTTTTTTTTAGTGTTTAGAGGAGTTTTGTTTTCTTTTGTTTTTTGAGAATGTAAGCTCCAGGAAGGCAGGGACAGTGCCTATCCAAGCACTGCCAAGGTGATCCATGTAAAATTACTAGATCACGATGAAGAAAGGACTAGGAAGGGCCTGACGACAAAGCTGTTTGTGTAGCAGGAAGATGAACCAGCAGAATGTTTTTTCATTGGGTGGGTAACGCATTTACGTTCCTAAGGGAATAGGGTAGGCTACATCTTTCCGTTTTGTTTTTTAAGCATTCAAAATTAAAAATAGGCCTGGTACATTTCTGTTTCTGAATTTTTAAATGCATGTTTTTATTCTCTTAATGAAAATTTACCCGCTTGGGAGAAATGTAGTGAAGTAGATGATGTACTTGATTGAAAATGCATCGTTTAAAATGATTTTATTGTTAAGCTTACAGTGCATACAGTCGTTTACTGGCATTAAAACCAGCGAAAGAGATTGAAGCAGGAAGGGGAGGACCCGGTGGAGGAATGATGTGAAAGGAGGGAGTTACATTATGAATACAGTATCCAGATCTTCACTAATATAACCTTAGCAGGGCATGTGCAATGATTTAGGAATTCTACTCTGAAAATACTACATTGCACGTTACAAACCATTTTTATTTTTCTGCCATTTCTTTAAATAGTAAAACCAGTGCTGCTTTTACTTTTTCCTAACTTTGTTAATTTTGTTGAATTTTTTTTTGTTTAAAAACTGAAAAATCTAAATGCAGTTGACAGAGACGAAGGAAGATACTAAAACTTGGAAAGTCAACTGATTTGTCTGTCCAAGCCCAACTGCTAAAGAAAGGCAGAGTCAGATAAAACCAAGGTCTTTTTTGCAATGTGCTCTTTCATCCGTGTCCCTTGGTCCCCCTACCCTGTCAAAATTGTGCAGTGCTTTTCTGCGTGCTCTTTTGAGTTGTCTGTGACAGTCAAGTTTATTAATACCTCATAGTTGTATTAGCCTAGTCTTTTCTTTTGATGTAGAAGTAATACTAATGAAGAGGAACTTTAGTTTCATAAATTAACTTTCTGATACAGGAAAAGAGGCCTTAAAGTGGACTTTTCATAAAAATAGAAACTGTTGGAATTTCCCCCCTACTTCATATTAGTAACCATATTTTAATGTTATCTTCTGCTATTCAATACTATTTTATAGTATGATCAACTCTATATAAACTGTTAAAAATGAAATTGCTCCATAGGAACTCATGAAGTTCATCGGTCTTAAATTCAGTGAATTGTGTTATATTCAAGTTAAACAAGAGCTTACTGTTTGAAAGAAGGAAATTCACATTGAACTTGTTTATTAAAATTATGCTCTTTTATTCAGTTGATTTTGCCATAAAGTGGTTTTATTGTCTTATACTTTTTATCCTTTAATTCTACATTGTATTTTGATAGACTTTTAAAAGAGAATTAGTATGTCTCTTAAATTTCATCTTACTTAAAAATAATCTGTAATTAAATTCACCATGTGGAATTAAATCAAACTTGAAATGTATTTTACTTTTAAATTTAATGGTGTGCTAAAATTACTTTAATTATGGAAGTAAATAACCATCTGCATGTTTTTCGACTTTACACTATAAAACTATCATACATTGTGTCTATTAGTATGAATATCTAGGTGATTTTAAAAACCTTGTGCTTAAGGATTTGTTTTATTTGTTCCAAGTATCAGTTTCTTGTTTCCTTCTATCTGTTTAAAAAAACCCAAAAGCCTCCCGAAACTAGTTTTATTGTTGCATCTGGTAGTGATCAGCTATCACTTATCTAGTAGTAAATACTGTATATGTTTAAACTTGTTGTCAGTATGATTTTTACTCAACAAAATTCTGTCCCTGAAAAATAACTTGGTATTTTAATTAATGTGTAGTGATTTTCTTTTCTTTATCATGAACATTGGGGGGATAAGCAGTATACTGTGCTTATAAATATCTTAACAGACAGCATGGTATTAAACTGCCAACTGAAATATCTGTATAGTTGTGAATTATTCTGCAAGTATATAAAAAAAGAATTGCATACTGTCTGAAAAAAATTTGGTGGATAAATATTATTGACGGAAGCATTACGTGTTGATGTGTTTCAGTAAGAAATGAGTTTCCTCTAATGGGGAGAAACCTCAGATTATTTTTATTTCATAAACTTTTGTTAATAACTAAGATTTCTAATAACTACCCTTGGTGAAATGGGTCTTTATTTACTCATATTTCTCGAGGGAAGTGCTCAGCAATGAGTTAGCCAGTGTAGGCTGTCTAAAAGATAAAAGAGTAAGAAAACATCTGTCGGTAGTTGTTGTTTGGTTGCTAAGTCGTGTCTGACTCTTTGTGACTGTATGGACTGCAGCATGCCAGGCTTCCCTGTCCTTCACTATCTCCCGGAGTTTGTTCAGACTCATGTCCATTGAGTTGGTGATGCCATCCAACCATCGTATCCTCTGTCGGCCCCTTCTCCTCCTGCCCTCAGTCTTTCCCAGCATCAGGGTCTTTTCCAGTGATTTAGCTCTTCGCATCAGGTGTCCAGAGTATTGGAACTTCAATTTCAGCATCAGTCCTTCTAGTGAATATTCAGGGTTGATTTCCTTTAGCATTGACTGGTTTGATCTCCTTGCCCTCTGGTAGTATGTTTGATTAAATTGGATATATAGTCCAGTTTAGTTGAAATGATTATACAACAGTATGTTTTTTGGGCAAAATGAATGACATAGCTGATATGTACTAAAGTAAACCCCACTCCTGTTCAGAGGTAGAAAGGAAACCAACAAAAGCAAGGTTATAGAAATTTCTTTCATCCAATAGAGATTATGCGAAGCATAGATGTAGAAATGAATTCCATGCATGCATTACATAGGTTTGAAAAACAAAAAACACAGCAGAGAACAAGTTATTATTTAAGTGTATTGGTGGCTAACAAATAATATAGAAAATACTACCCTTTGGAACATAAATATTTACTGAATACATGAGTAACGTATGTGTGTGCTTAGTTGTTCAGTCGTGTCCTGACTCTGCAACCCCATGGACTATAGCCCACCAGGCTCCTCTTTTCATGGGATTCTCCAGGCAATGAGTAAGACTTACTGTGTATTGAGTACCTACAAAGTGCCAGGCATTTTGTGTGTCTCTGTGTAATTCATGCAGCTGTTGTATAAGTAAGGTATTATTTTACACTTAAAGTTGAAAATACTTGAGGTCCTGAGTTAGTGAATAATTTTGCCTCTGTGTCATTCATTACTCAGTGGTAAAGCCTATTAACTGAACCTTTGTCTTTTTGACTGAAGCCAAAATTGTTTTCACTCATCTTTTTCAGTAAGTTTAAAAAAATAACATTTATTTCCTTCTAATTCACATTATTTTAGAATCAGAGGAGACTTTAGAAGTCATCTCAAACGATGTGCCATTTATTACTAATCTCTGAGATCTTACTGAGCCCACCTTCTCCACGAGGAACACTTCCATGAACAAATGGCCATAGGATGGCTAATTTAGCTTTTGAAAATTATAATAGAAAGCTCTTATTTAAACTGAGCTAGTATCTGCTTTACTATGTAACTTACTCTATTGGTTATAGTTCTTTTGTTAGATACAGTAAGGTCTTTCTCAATATAGTGGTTCTCTGCCAAGTTTTCCCTTTTCTAAATCAAATCTGCAACCTCTACAGCTTCATATGATACAGTTTCCTTTACCTTCCTCATCTCTATCACTAGATAACTATCAGTCGGTTTCGTCAGTGCTGTTCTTTTTTGTTCACATTTAGTTCTGCAATTGTGGTCTGAACACAGTGTAGTGAAATTATCCCTTTCCTTACTTCAAGCCATTCAGTTGTGTTTACAGTCTAAAATTGTGTTAACTCCAACAACGGTAATATCTTACCAGTTCTAAGCAGAAAAATGCTCTGTGGCTTTTCAAGTTACATTTATCCAATTCAAGGGATTATTTTCTTTTTTACATTCTGTATTTCTACTTTTCTAACGTTAAAATGACCTTTTTTTATGAAAAATAGTGTTGGTAGGTAGTAAGTTTCTTTTGATATTAATCTTTGGGTTTGTTTTCGTGTTCTTAAATAAACAATAAAAAGTTGGCCTTCTGTTATTTAGCATTTTGTTTCTTAGAAAAATTTGTCTGGAAATCACTGATGTGGTCAATATAAACATGCACCTTTTTTATGTTAGGCTCTTTCCCATTCTGAATATACATGTAGATAATGTTTTTAAGCAATGTTTACCTTTAGCCCTTTTAAATATCATCTAATTGAAGGTAGTTAAAACTTGAGATCTTCTTGAATAATGATTCCATCATCCAAGGGATTAGCTTCTCTCTTCCTGGCTTTTTGACATTTATAAATTTAACAAGCAAGCCCTCTTATGTCTTTATCCTGCGCATGTATTGGATATAGCCAAGGACATACCATGCAAATTTATAAATAGAAAAAAAGTTACATAAAATATGCTGGAGGAGAAAGGTCACCTTTGTGTGTGTGTCAACAAGGATAATGAAAACCATTTGAATGTTTTGTTTGTTTTTAATTAAAGGGAAAATCATTATATCCTCTAGTACTAAGGGAGTTGGTTGAAGCTTACTGTCTGGTGTGGACGTGGATAATTATATAAAGTCTAGCATAGATGCTGTGAATAAAAGTAAATCAGAGTAAAGGGATAGAGAGTGATGGACTGCTATTTTTTATTTATTCTTAAGTAGTCATTCACATGGCACATTAAAATGGTCCCCAAAAATCAAACTATTTGAAAAATAATGTGAAAAGTCCTCTTACCCATCTACCTTATCTGCTGACTTAACCACTTCTCCCAGTCTAATAGGTAACTTTTTAGTGTATCCTTCCAGTGAATTTTTTTTGAATTTAAGTAAATACTGTATATATTTTTATACTATTTACCCTCTTTTACACAAAGATAGCCTCTTTATACAATAGGCTTCAGCAATACGTGAACCTTGAACTTGTAGATGTTCAAGCTGGTTTTAGAAAAGGCAGAGGAACCAGAGATCAAATTGCCAACATCTGCTGGATCATCGAAAAAGCAAGAGAGTTCCAGAAAAACATCTATTTCTGCTTTATTGACTATGCCAAAGCCTTTGACTGTGTGGATCACAAAATTCTGAAAGAGCTGGGAATACCAGACCACCTGACCTGGCTCTTGAGAAACCTATATGCAGGTGAGGAAGCAACAGTTAGAACTGGACATGGAACAGCAGACTGGTTCCGGATAGGAAAAGGAGTACCTCAAGGCTGTATATTGTCACCCTGCTTATTTTAACTTACATGAAGAGTACATCATGAGAAACGCTGGGCTGGAAGAAGCACAAGCTGGAATCAAGATAGCTGGGAGAAGTATCAGTCACCTCAGATGTGCAGATGACACCACCCTTATGGCAGAAAGTGAAGAGGAACTCAAAAGCCTCTTGAATGAAAGTGAAAGTGGAGAGTGAAAAAGTTGGCTTAAAGCTCAACATTCAGAAAACTAAGATCAGGGCATCTGGTCCTATCACTTCATGGGAAATAGATGGGGAAACAGTGGAAATAGTGTCAGACTTTATTTTTTGGGGCCCCAGAATCACTGCAGACGGTGACTGCAGCCATGAAATTAAAAGACGCTTACTCCTTGGAAGAAAAGTTATGACCAACCTAGATAGCATATTGAAAAGCAGAGACGTTACTTTGCCAACAAAGGTCCGTCTAGTCAAGGCTATGGTTTTTTCCTGTGGTCATGTATGGATGTGAGAGTTGGACTGTGAAGAAAGCTGAGCGCTGAAGAATTGATGCTTTTGAAGTGTGGTGTTGGAGAAGACCCTTGAGAGTCCCTTGGACTGCAAGGAGATCCAACCAGTCCATTGTGAAGGAGGTCAGCCCTGGGATTTCTTTGGAAGGAATGATGCTAAAGCTGAAACTCCAGTACTTTGGCCACCTCATGTGAAGAGCTGACTCATTGGAAAAGACTCTGATGCTGGGAGGGATTGGGGGCAGGAGGAGAAGGGGACAACAGAGGATGAGATGGCTGGATGGCATCACTGACTCGATGGATGTAAGTCTGAGTGGACTCTGGGAGTTGGTGATGCACAGGGAGGCCTGGCATGCTGCGATTCATGCGGTCGCAAAGAGTCGGACACGACTGAGCAACTGAACTGAACTGAACTGCATCTTGAGAGCTACTATTTTAGAGACTGGTTAGGTAATATCACTCTTTGAGAAAGTAACTGCAGCCATGAAATTAAAAGATGCTTGCTCCTTGGAAGGAAAGCAATGACAAACTTGTGCTAAGTCATTTCAGTCATGTCTCATTGTGACCCTATGGACTCTTGTAGCCCACCAGGCTCCTCTGTCCATGGGAATCCCCAGGCAAGAATACTGGAGTGGGTTGCCATACCCTCCTGCAGAGGATCTTCCCTATTTAGGGACAGAACCAGGCTCTCTTATGTCTCTTGCATTCGTGGATATTTACCATTAGTGCCTCCTGGCAAGCCCCTGACAAAACTAGACAGTGTATTAAAAAGCAGAGACATCACTTTGCCAGCAAAGGTCCATATAGCAAAGCTATGGTTTTTCTAGTAGTCATGTATAGATGTGAGAGTTGGACCATAAAGAATGCTAAGCCGAAGAATTGATGCTTTTGAATTGTGGTACTGGACGAGACTCTTGAGAGGCCTTTGGACTGCGAGGAGTTCAAACCAGTCAATCTTAAAGCAAATCAACCCTGAATATTCATTAAAAGGACTGTTGCTGATGCTAAAACTCCAATACTTTGGCCTCCTGATGCAAAGAGCCGACTCATTGCAAAAGACCCTGATGCTGGAAAAGATTGAAGGCAAAAAGAGAAGGAAGTGGCAGAGGATGAGATGGTTAGATAGCATCACCAACTCAATAGACATGAATTTGAGCAAACTCCAGGAGATAGTGCAGGCTTGGCTTGCTGCAGTCCATGAGGTTGCAAAGAGCCAGACACGACTTAGCGACTGAACAGCAACAACAACAAGATCTTTCCTAGGTGGATGGATGTGACCACTGCTGCTACTGAGGTTTGAACAGGAGAGACAGTTGTAGTGAGAAGAATTTGTTATCAGGAATTGCCTCAGAGGCATTACTTGTGTGATCTTGAGTTTGTCACAACTTAGTGAGTAAACAGCAACAGGAACAAGATATGTCACTTAATTTCAGAAGTTCAATTTCTTTGTTTATAAAATAAAGCTGGCAATAGTCTAACTACCTCAGAGGTTTATTTTGAAAAACTCATTAGATAGATATAAAAGACAAGAAAGTTGTAATTACATTTAGTGATCCTCTTTCCAGCACCACAAGCGTGGTACCATTTGATAGTGTTAGATTTGAAGAAATGTTCTGGTGCAAGTTCCATCAAGCCCAAAATATCTGTAATGAATGAAAAAATAAAATCTGCCAAGGGTTTTAGTACTTTTTATTTTTAAAGAATGAACTTTTTTCATTTGCTATTTTTATTTTAATGTTTTAAATTTATTATTTTAAAAAATCTTTAATATTTATCTCTACTAATTATTGAATGATCAGTTCATTTTTTAGTTCAGAGAAAACACAAGCCTGTAAATTTTACATATACTGGTCTCAGAGTTTCTACTTTTTAAATTATTCATTTTATTCCTTTTCACCAGAGTAAATTCATGAGATAAGTTTTTGTTGTAAAATACAGAGCCTGTGTATATGTGATTTATTATTGTTCTTCTGGATTTTTTTCCTACTATTCTTAATGAAAATTATTAAACATATACAAGGAAATTGAAACAGTTTCATAGTGACTGCTCACATACCTACCATCTTGATTCTGCCATTAACATTATGTTAGTTTTATCACATATCTGGCCATAAACCTTTGTCTATTCACCAATCCCTCTTACATTGATCCATTTCAAAGTAAACTGTAGAGGTATGTTTTTCACAAAAGGGTTCTTAAATCATTTGAAACTGTTTTAGGTTTAAGTTTTCTGAATGTACTTTTGAAATATTTTGTAGTAACCACTGTATTACACTGTATTAACAGTGTAATATTACACTGTTATTACACTGTAGTAACAGTGTAGTAACCACTGTTACATTAAACAGTAGTTTAAAAATGAAGTACTATTTTTTCAGTACTATTTTTTCAGTTTTTCAGAAAACAGTACACTGTTTTCTATTCCAGTAGTGTTACTGAGGGCTACCCTGGTGGCTCAGCTGGTAAAAATCCACCTGTAATGCAGGAGACCCCCGTTTGATTCCTGGGTCAGGAAGATCCATGGAGAAGGGATAGGCTACGCATTCCAGTATCCACAGGCTTCCCCGGTGGCTCAAATGGTAAGGAATCTGCCTGCAATATGGGAGACCTGGGTTCGATCCCTGGGCTGGAAAGATCCCCTGGAGGAGGACATGGCAACCCACTCCAGTATTAGGGCTTCCTGGGTAGCTCAGCTGGTAAAGAATCTACCTGCAATGCAGGAGACCCCAGTTTGATTCCTGGGTCGAGAGGTTCCCCAGGCGAAGGGATAGGCTACCCACTCTAGTATTCTTGTGCTTCCCTGGTGGCTCAGACTGTAAAGAATCTACCTGCAGTACGGGAGACCTGGGTTCAGTCCCTGGGTTGGGAAGATCCCCTGGAGGAGGGCCTGGCAACCCATTCCAGTATTCTAGCCTGGAGAATCCCCATGGACAGAGCAGCCTGGCAGGCTACAGTTCATGGGGTCTCAAAGAGTCCGATACAACTGAGCGACTAAGCAGAGTATTACTGAATTCAGTTTTTCTGTAAATAGCTAGCTGACAAAGTTGACACCAGTGATACACGAAGACAAGATATTCATTGTTTGTATGTTCATTTGTGTGTGTATGGTCTTGAAGAGGAATGGTAGATAGTTTGGTTTTTGTTTTTGATTAAGCTGAAGAGCTATTGAAGGAAACATATCCTGTTTCTCCCATCCAAGTACTAACAGTGTCCGACCCTGCTTAGTTTCTGAGATCAGATGAGATTGGGCATGTTCAGGGTGGTATGGCCGTAGAATACACTGTTTCTCTAATCAAGTGATTCTGCTATTTCCTTCAGTCACAAATCCAGAAATGAAATATTTCTTCTCAGTTCAATACCTCACTACCTTGCACTTCCACTATTCCCCTACCCTTCTTTTGTGTGAAAAATTCTGTGTTAGGCCATTCACTAAATATAAGAGCCTTTGCTTGTGGTGAAAGAGCACGGTTCCACATTAAGATTTTAAGTGGTTCCTGTAACAGATTCCAGAATGTTAAGGATCTACTATATGAATAAAGAATTTAAAATTTGTAAATTGAAGAGGTGTGAACAAATAGAATGCAATTAAATGAACCTTAAATAAAGTAAAATTTAAACATTTATTTGGGGAGGGTGGCCTGAGGACAAGAGAATGGGCTTTTAAGTGTCTAGGAGAAGCAAGTCTACTGATTATTGTTAATAACATTCAGAACATAATTCATTAATAGAACCTGGCACTGTTTTGCTAATGGATTTTAGGTTAATTACAAGTTCATAAGTCTTGTTCACCAAAGATATGATGAAGTTTGTATCAGATGGTTGTTTCAGCAAAGGATACTATCCGACAATCATTTATTTCTTTTTCTGAATTTTCAGGTGTCTAGTTTTGTCACTAGGATTTCTAATCTCTGACTTGCTCTTCCTGTCCTCTCTTTTTCCTGGGTGCAATCTGTAGTTTTTTCCTCCACTCTCAGCATTCTAAATCAAAACATGGTGTATTTCATGTGTGCTCAGTTTCAGTGCAGTCACTCAGTCGTGTCTGACTCTTTGCAACCCCATGGAATGCAGCACGCCAGGCTTCCCTTTGCATCACCAGCTCCTGGAGCTTGCTCAAACTCATGTCCATCGAGTTGGTGATGCCATCCAACCGTCTCATCCTCTGTTGTCCCCTTCTCCTGCCTTCAATCTTTCCCATCATCAGGGTCTTTTCCAGTGAGTCAGTTCTTCACATCAGGTGGCCAGAGTATTGGAGTTTCAGCTTCAGTATCAGTCTGTCCAGTGAATATTCAGGACTGATTTCCTTTATGATTGACTGGTTTGAACTCCTTGCAGTCCAAGGGACTCTCCAGAGTCTTCTCCAATACCACAGTTCAAAAGGCATCAATTATTCAAAAATTCCTGTGCACTAGTACTTTGTAAATTACTTTCTCTTTATTAAATTACAGCCCATTCCCCCCATTCCCTTCTCTGCCATGTTGTCAGTCCAGTGAATCCAAGTTGAAGGGATCTTTTTGAAGTACTAGAAAATACATGTTTTCATGTACACATTTCTTCAATGATTTATCTAAATAAAGGGAGATTGGGAGAGAGAGTACCTGGGTGGTTGATAGTGCCGTTTATCAAGATAGAACAGAAGGAAAGGCAGGTTTTGTTCAGAGGATGGAAAGATGCAATTTTTTTTCAGATTAATTCTGACAGGTGAATGGGCCTTGGAAATGAAAATGATTTACAAGTAATTAGAGATCAGGCCTATTGCTTATAAAAGAGGTTTTGGCTTGAGATTTAGAGGTGTCACTTAATAAACTGTATTTGAAGTCCAGTGCATCTGTCCCCAATCTTTTTGGCACCAAGGCTGTTTTCATGGAACGCAATTTTAGACAATTTTTGTGTGGCAACCTAGATCCCTCACAGTGGGGTTTGCAATCTTGTGAGAATCTAATTCTTCTGCTGACCTTACAGGAGGCAGTAATGTGAGCAGGGGGAGCAGCTGTAAATACAGATGAAGCTTCATCATTCCTGCGCTGCTCACTTCCTGCGCTGCTCGGTTCCTAACATGCTACAGATAGTACCTGTCCATGGGCCAGGGGTTTGGGATCCCGGGGTTCCGGTGGCTTCAGTGAAGTCTCAAAGAGAATATATATTGGGAACTAACCTCCTAAAAAATAAAGATTTAAAGAGAAAGTAGAGACTGACCACAAAAGTCAGAGAAACCAAAGTAATGTTTCCAGAAGGTAAGAATGGTCAGAGATATTACGAGGTGATGTAATCAGATCAGATCAGATCAGATCAGTCGCTCAGTTGTGTCCTACTCTTTGCGACCCCATGAATCGCAGCACGCCAGGCCTCCCTGTCCATCACCAACTTCCAGAGTTCATTCAGACTCACGTCCATCGAGTCAGTGATGCCATCCAGCCATCTCATCCTCTGTCGTCCCCTTCTCTTCTTGCCCCCAATCCCTCCCAGCATCAGAGTCTTTTCCAATGAGTCAACTCTTCACATGAGGTGGCCAGAATACTGGAGTTTCAGCTTTAGCGTCATTCCTTCCAAAGAAATCCCGGGGCTGACCTCCTTCAGAATGGACTGGTTGGATCTCCTTGCAGTCCAAGGGACTCTCAAGAGTCTTCTCCAACACCACAGTTCAAAAGCACCAATTCTTCGGCACTCAGCCTTCTTCACAGTGCAACTCTCACATCCATACATGACCACAGGAAAAACCATAGCCTTGACTAGACGAACCTTTGTTGGCAAAGTAATAGGAATGTTAAAGATCATTGGGTTTACAATTATAAGGATATTTTTGACCATGATTCAGTAAGGCAGTTGAGAGGAAGAGAGAGGACAGAAATTCAGTAAACTGTCAGAAGATATTCAAGAATGTTTGAAAGGTAAGGAAGTTTGTTAGCAAAAACAGACTGTTTTTTAAAGCCTAGCACCAAAAACAAGGAAGGAAAGCACTCTTAGGTAAACTATATACTGTCTGTACTTTATTTTCTTTTTCAAGGTTTTTAAAATTTTTTTCATACTTTCTAATCATTTTAAAACAGTTTTAAACAATTTTTTTGTAAACACATTTTCAAGATGTAAAAACTTACATTTAAAAAAGAATAAGCTCTTAGGACATATGATAATATATTTATCCCTTTATTTGAAAGTTAATTTTAGGACATAGATTCTGAAAGGTAAGATGTTCTTAGATTCACTTATATTCCAGCTTTGCTAGTGTATAAGGAGCTAGTTGTCAGAACTAGATTTTTAAAATAAGCTGCTAAGGGTATCATGCTCAAAATCCAAAAGTTACTTTGGCCTTGGAAATCCAAATTTACTAATATACGTACTGAGTTCTGCTATAAAACTGCTTTCTATCTTTTTTTTTTGATACGTATATATACCATATACTCCTAAAAAGTAAGTTTACCATTTGACAGTATTCAAATATAATGATCAAAATCACTTCTTTAAAATGTATTAAATGTATTCTTTGAAATGATATTCTGATAATGAAGAACCTAATTTTGTAAGCATCTGTTGTTTAATGAATTATATATAATATGTGAAAGAACAAACTTATGGACACAGTAACAGTTGAAGCAGCTATTGAAAATTTTTGGTCAAAGATAGGCTTGATTGCTTATGTAATTTACTAATTTGTATGAATGAATTCTATATATCTTTATCATTGAAAATATCATGCTCATTTGATCAGACCAGAATTTCTCTTTCCAATATAAATTATTTTCATCCTCCTGTTCTGTGTGCTTCTATTCTAACAGTATGAAGTATTTAAGTGAAGTCATCCTTAATGTAAATAATCTGTGATTCCTGTTTATATAAAGTTGATCTAGCTAGGGTACCCACTAGCGTAGGTGAATATTTGCATTTAATAAAAATTAAGCAAAAAATCTTCTCAAATGCATTTGCCGTATTTCAAGTGCTTAGTAGTTCGCATGTGGCCTGTGGCTCAGGTATTGGACAGTGTAGATGTTAATACAGAACCCTTCTGTCATCATAGTTCTTTTGCACAGTACTGGTATATTTATTAGCATTATGATTTAACATGAAGGTAAAAAGAAATAGTGCATAATTCAGGCTAGTAATTAGCAACTTATTAAATAGTAAGTGCCTCTCTGATGTATTCACAAAATGTATCCTTGTCTAAAACATATTTTGAGACTTCTAAATTATTTTTTTGATTTCAGTTTTCATCTGTTGTACTGATACTATTATACCACCTCCCAAACAGTTTATTTATAGTGAATTAGAGGAGAAAAGGTAGTGATGATAAGAAGAAAAAGTTGTTTGCTTTTTTTTCAATTGAAGTATAGTTGATTTACAATGTTGTGTTAGTTTCTGGTGTATAGAAAAGTAATTCAGTTATACATATATAAATACTGTTTTTCATATTCTTTTTCACTATGATTTATCACAGAATACTGAATAGAATTCTCTGTGTTATATAGTAGACCTTGTTGTTTATCGTATACATAATAGTGTGTATCTGCTAACTCCAGCTTCCTAATTTATCCCTCCTCCACCACCTTTCCCCTTGGTAACCATACATTTCTCTTCTGTTTGTGAGTCTGTTTCTGTTTCCTAAATGTTTATTTGTATTATATTTTAGATTATACATATAATAGATATCATATGGTATTTGTCATTCTGACTGACTTCACTCACTATGCTAATCCTTAAGTCCATCCATGTTACTGCAGATAGCATTCTTTTGTTCTTTTTTATGACTCAGTAGTATTCCAGTGTGTGTGTGTGTGTGTGTGTGTGTGTGTGTGTAATATCTATATACACCACATCTTTATCCATTCCTCTGTTGATGGGCATTTAGGTTGGTACCATGTCTTGGCTGTTGTAAATAGTGCTGCCGTGAATGAACATTGGGGTTCATGTGTTTTTTTGAATTAGAGTAGAAGTTGTTTTTAAAGGGCCTATTAGAGTTAGGCAGTTACATGCTGAAGTTCATTACAGAAGAATGACAGAAACAAGAGAAATTGTTGTCATAGAGTGAACTAAAAGAGATGAATCAAAAACATTTGGGCTCCAGGCTCTTAGAAAGCCTTAATTCAAGCTGCTTTCTTCATCACTCCCTCCTGTAGGTTCTGTTTTCAGTTCTCTGAGACAACTTGGTGCACCTTTTTCTGCTTCTAGTGATATTTGACAAAGGTTTTCAGATTCATAGGTATGCACTGAGCACTAGAATAGTTTACTGTCCTTTCTAATTCTGGATTTCTGATCTATGTTAGTTTATTGAATTTATACCATTCCTCTAGATGGGTCAGTTGATTTCCGGTCTCTGATTTTAATATAAATTGACTGATTCTTTCTTGTCTGTGGACTTCTTAGGGAGAAAAGGTTGGAACCTACTGGTAGCCAGCAGAAAGGTAAGAGGTAGATTAAAAATAGACTGAATTTTGCATGACCTGTCAGTGTTTATTGTGCAAAAACAGTGTCACAAAACATGTTAGTAGGTAAAAATGCATTCTTTCAGTCACATTCAAACTCCTCAGCCAAATCTTCAGCTGTAGGAATTGACATCGCTAGCATCATTTTAAGGCATGCTTGAGAAAAATACAAAGAGAGTAGTTGTGGAAGAAGCCCAGAACTTAGTATCTGAAAGCCCGGGTTTGAGTTCAGATAGCTTCTGTCTACTGCTGTTAGATTTGTGACCTTGCTTTAGTCATTTAACTTCAGCTTTCTTCCAGGGACACATGTTTCTCGCGTGCTCCTTTTGTTTCACTTATGCTTGTATGAAAGGATAAGCACCTAGCACAGTTACGGGAACAAAGGACATACTTGATAAATCTTTGAATCTGAGTATTAATAGATTTGTTGGTGTAAAACAAAATTATGTTTTAACAAAGTCATACAGTTCTACAAAAGCAAGCAAATCAGCCTTTACATTTTTCATAAACTGGCAGATAAAACTTAGCAGTAACCTTTACTGCCTAGACAATTTATAGAAAAGTCTGTCATCAAATCAAGTCTTTTGAAGATATATAGTAAACTCAGATGTAGAATATATGACTATTGATATTTGAAATGTCATCTTCATTTTTCTTAATGAAAAAATTTTTTACTCTTTAATGCTGTTTTAGGCAAAAGTTGTACTATAGTTTTTTTTTTCCCCAACATGTATTTGCTTGTTTTTTTTTTTCCAAGATTTAATTAATAGTGTATATGGCATATTATAAAGTAAAATATGGAGCAGTTGTTCCAAAATAAACAAGAGTATATGAAAGCAAAAGTTTTTCCAGTACAGATTTTGTTCACATGATCATGGAACAAGTATCTTGGTAGGTATCCAAAATAAGCACAGCTGTGGATTTAATTTTTTGGATTAACTGTACTATTTCAAATGAGGTTGGGGATTTTAAAAGGAATACATTTTTCCCAGGAGTGTATTTCATTATCTCCCTCATCTCAAGTTAATTATACAACAGAGCTGAATTTTTGAATATATTTTCTTGAATATATCAGTTTCTCAGATATGTTTCCCAGACCACCCAGCCTGAACAGCGCCACCCTAACACATTATGCTATTCTTGTTTTTCACGTTCCTATCTTCCCACTGTCACTGAAATTGTCTTATTCATTTACTTAGCTTTTGTTTATCTTTTTTGCTTTTATGAGGTTGTGAACTTTTTCTGTCTTAACACTCTCTCCCTCTTATTAGTGGGTCATACTTAAGTAACCTTATGAATGAAGAAAAACAGATTAATTCATTTTATAGTACTCTGTAAAATGGAGTTTTCCAGTGTAACTGTTGTATAATGTTTGTACACTTCCTAAACCTTCCATCATTTTTGTTGTTAAAAACAACTATGTGAGTGTGTGTGTATGAAGCTCTTAGAACTGTCTGGCATGTGCTTTCCTGGTGACTCAGACGATAAAGAATCCACCCTCAATGCAGGAGACCTGGGTTCAATCCCATGTTGAGAAGGAGGAGGAGGGCATGGCAACCCACTCCAGTATCCTTACCTGGAGAATCTCCATGGACAGAGGTGATCTGGCAGGCTACAGTCCATGGGGTCGCAAAAAGTCAGACATGACTGAGCAACTAAGCACAGCACAGCATAGCACGTCTATTATTGTAAGTAAAAGATTATAGAAAAGTATGTGTTTGCTTTTGTAACAAATGGTCAATCACGTCTGCCCCTTATTTGATCCTGAGTCCTAAGCTGAAATGCAGCCCTAATGTTTTCCTCATTTTCAGAAATATGAGGTGTCAGAGGCAGAGTCAGAGCTTTCAGTGTTGAGGATAATTTCAATTAGGGCTTTAGTAGGAGGGAAATCGGAGAAGGCAATGGCACCCCACTCCAGTACTCTTGCCAGGAAAATCTCATGGATAGAGGAGCCTGGTGGGCTGCAGTCCATAAGGTCGCCAAGAGTCGGACACGACTGAGCGACTTCACTTTCACTTTTCACTTTCATGCATTGGAGAAGGAAATGGCAAGCCACTCCAGTGTTCTTGCCAGGAGAATCCCAGGGACGGGAGAGCCTGGTGGGCTGCCATCTGTGGGGTCGCACAGAGTCGGATACGACTGAAGCGACTTAGCAGCAGCAGCCGCAGGAGGGGGGAAATGTGAAGTGGTAGTCCTGAATTTATACATTTATTTAAAATTTAGCCACTTATCTTTTAGGTATTTGATATGATTGAATAAAAAGACATGATATTTATAGCAGCTTTATTCATAACTGCCAAAACTTGAAAACAATTAAGATGTCCTTTCACAAGTGAATGAATAAACTGTCACTCATCCAGAGAATGGAATATTATTCAGCGTTAAAAAGAAATGAGCTATCAAGCTGTGAAAAGATGTGCAGGAAAGTTAAATGCCTACCACTAAATGAAAGAAGCCAGTCTGAAAGGCTTCTAGTTCTATGACATTGTTGGAAAGTGTGGACACAGTAAAAAGATCAGTGGTTGCCAGGTTTGGTGAGAGAGGGTTGAATAGGAGAAGCACAGAGGATTTTTTTTTTAGGGCAATGAAAATACTCAATATACCGTAATGATGGATACATACAATCATATATATGTCAAAACCCACAGAATGTACAATACCAAAGGTGAACCCTAATATGAGCTAGGTACTTTGATACTGATGTGTGAGTGTAGGTTCAAGAATTGTTAAAAAAAAAAAAAAAGTATCACTCTTGGTGGGGGATGCTGATAATGGGGGAAGCTCTACATGTTTGGTGGTTGGGAGTATTGGGAAATCTCTGTACCTTCCCCACTCAGTTTTACTGTGAACCTTAAAGTGTTCTAAAATAGTGTCTTACTTAAAAGTAATTTTTAAAAACATAGTACAAGTTATAAAGGCCTAGATGGGCAGTTGATGCTTTGATTTAGTTCATTTAATTTACAAGCTTTACTGCTCATTCAGGTGACAGTTTCAAGAGGTGAACTTGATCACGTTTTTTTGTTGTAAGTTTTCTTTTTCCTTTCTCCTACTGTTTATTCATTCAGGAAACAGAGCTGGGTACTGGACCAAGCCCATTGTCACCCTTTCATGCCTGCTAATACCAAAAGAAAAGTTGTCACATGGGTGATAGGGTTTTATTAAAATAAGGATTATATCAGTTGAGGAAAGCCTTTTCAGCTGTGTAGATTGATAGTGCTGATGTTCCCTACAGCAGTTATTTCTTACTACAGGAATTGAGGTTTATGAGAGGAAGTTCATTCTCTATAAAGCCATCTGGTGATAATCAGCCAAGTGATTGCCAGAGCATAAGGATAGATTTTCCTTAACATGTTTTTTTAGCTCAAGTAGTTGAATACACTGATGATTACTTGTGTAATAGTTTTATTTTTCTGCTCAAACCTAATAATCCAACTAAACTAGTTCTTTGCTGTGGGTTATGTGATGCATTGTTTCAAATTTCTTTCGTAATGTTATTATATATCAGGTACACTGTGTTTACCTATCACAAGGCTCTATCATTACAGTAATTAAAATTACATACTCTTCTTGCTGTCAGTCCTCAATTTGAACTGTGACAAGCAACTTTTAAAAAAAATAGATAAGCAAAAGCAGTAAAATGTATGTAACGTTGAAACTTAAAAGTGTAATGAGAATGTGTCTGTGGTGAACGTTTGCAGTTTCTGTTTTGTTTTGTTTTGTTTTGTTTTTTTTAATTTAAAGCTGTAGTACCACATTTGTAACCCATTAGTTCCAGAAATGAACTCTGATCTAATGGGAGAGTCAGTTTTTAAAGCTGACTGTAGCTACCAGGAACTTGGAAATGGGACTGTGATGCTAGGTCAGTGTTTACCTCCTCCCTGTGACCTCCAAATGTCAGAGCTTTAAACTTTGGCAGCTGCTGCCAAAAGACCTTATCTGACAAAGAGAGAAAGAATAAGAGAGACAATTGAAGGCAGGGAGGTGGTGGAGATGGGGGGAGTTAACCAGGATTTAAAGGCTAGATTTAATTGCAGCAAAGGTTAAATGATTAATTTCTCACCCTTTATGCTTGCAGATTTCCAGATTATTCTCAACTCAAGAGTTGTAGCAGCTCTATAGAGCTACTCATTCATTCATTAAATATCGTGTCACTCACACTAGAGGCAAAATATTGTACTCGGCTCCAGGAATACAGAGATGAAGAAAGGCCTCTCAGCTCTGTACTGACTTGCAGTACTACTCCCCTCAGTGTTCCCATCCCAGCCTGGAGTAATGGCTTGTTCTAGTATCACCTTAGGCTTATCTCTGTATTGGCATCTACTGACCAGCATTCCCTATGGATTGAGTTCCTGGGGCAGGCTTTTCTTTTTGTTTTTTCCTTTGTGCACCTTGAATTCTCAGAGTGCCTGAATTTGGTAGGTTTCTCAGAAGCATTTCCTGAAAGAAGAGGGGTGGAGGAATACAGACTTTCAGTTCAGTTCAGTCGCTCAGTTGTGTCCTACTCTTTGCTACCCCATGAATCTCAGCACGCCAGGCCTCCCTGTCCATCACCAACTCCCGGAGTTCACTCATTTCTCAATAACAGGCTTTAATATTTGTAAATCTTGTTAGTTTTTTTTTTTACATTTTGTGGTTAAAGCCCTTACCTCTTCTCATACCCAACACACACACACACACACACACACACACATAAATATATATTTAAGAGTTTTGTTGATTTTTTTTTAATTTTAGAATTATGTATAAAGCTCTCAGGATCCTGAGTCTGTATCTGTTTAGCTTGTTAAATCTAAACCTGAGCCAATACACATGTTAATTATATGTTCATGACTAATGGGTGAGCATACTCCATATGGTCTAATCTCTGAAACTATATTAGTAAGTTTCTGAGCTAATATTTTAATCTCTTAAATTCCTCTTTATTTATTTATTTATTTATAATTTAAATGTATTTATTTTAATTGGAGGCTAATTACTTTACAATATTGTATTGGTTTTGCCATACATTGACATGAATCCGCCACGGGTGTACATGTATTCCCCATCCTGACCCGCCCCCCCCCCCATCTCCCTCCCCATACCATCCCTTTGGGTCATCCCTGTGCACCAGCCCCGAGCGTCCTGTCTCATGCATCGAACCTGGACTGGCAATTCGTTTCACATATGATAATATACATGTTTCAATGCCATTCTCCCAAATCATCCCACCCTCGCCCTCTCCCACAGAGTCCAAAAGACTGTTTTATACATCTGTGTCTCTTTTGCTGTCTCCCATACAGGGTTATCATTACCATCTTTCTAAATTCCATATATATGCATTATTATACTGTATTGGTGTTTTTCTTTCTGGCTTACTTCACTCTGTATAATAGGCTCTAGTTTCATCCACCTCATTAGAACTGATTGAAATACATTCTTTTTAATGGCTGAGATGGGCAAACAGTGGAAACAGTGTCAGACTTTACTTTTTTGGGCTCCAAAATCACTGCAGATGGTGACTGCAGCCATGAAATTAAAAGACGCTTACTCCTTGGAAGGAAAGTTATGTCCAACCTAGATAGCATATTGAAAAGCAGAGACATTACTTTGCCAACAAAGGACCGTCTGGTCAAGGCTATGGTTTTTCCTGTGGTCATGTATAGATGTGAGAGTTGGACTGTGAAGAAGGCTGAGCACCGAAGAATTGATGCTTTTGAACTGTGGTGTTGGAGAGGACTCTTGAGAGTCCCTTGGACTGCAAGGAGATCCAACCAGTCCATTGTGAAGGAGGTCAGCCCCGGGATTTCGTTGGAAGGAATGATGCTAAAGCTGAAACTCCAGTACTTTGTCCACCTCATGTGAAGAGTTGACTCATTGGAAAAGACTCTGATGCTGGGAGGGATTGGGGGCAGGAGGAGAAGGGGACGACAGAGAATGAGATGGCTGGATGGCATCACTGACTCGATGGACGTGAGTCTGAGTGAACTCCGGGGAGTTGGTGATGGACAGGGAGGCCTGGCGTGCTGCGATTCATGGGGTCGCAAAGAGTAGGACACAACTGAGCGACTGAACTGAACTGAATACTCCATTGTGTATATGTACCACAGCTTTCTTATCCATTTGTCTGCTGATGGACATCTAGGTTGCTTCCACGTCCTGGCTATTATAAACAGTGCTGCAATGAACATTGGGGTACATATGTCTCTTTCGATTCTGGTTTCCTTGGTGTGTATGCCCAGCAGTGGGATTGCTGGGTCATATGGCAGTTCTATTTCCAGTTTTTTAAGGAATCTCCACACTGTTCTCCATAGTGGCTGTACTAGTTTGCATTCCCACCAACAGTGTAAGAGGGTTCCCTTTTCTCCACACCCTCTCCAGCATTTATTGCTTGTAGACTTTTGGATAGCAGCCATTCTGACTGGCAGGAAATGGTACCTCATTGTGGTTTTGATTTGCATTTCTCTGATAATGAGTGATGTTGAGCATCTTTTGATGTGTTTATTAGCCATCTGTATGTCTTCTTTGGAGATATGTCTGTTTAGTTCTTTGGCCCATTTTTTGATTGGGTCGTTTATTTTTCTGGATAAATTCCTCTTTAGATAAAATAAAATTCTTCCAGTTTATCAGATAATATGTATTAATGCCCTGGATGTATCAGATTCCTTTCTTTTTAACTCAAAGAACTTATCATGAAAGGATTTTGCTTGTTGTCAAATAGTTTTTTTGCAGCGATCTGCATAATTAGTTAACTAATGCATTTCTGATCATTTTTTCTTTCATTTAGTATTAAGCTCTATTACCTTGATTCATCTTTATATGTTGACCCATCTTTTAATTCCAGAAATAAATCCCATGTAGCCTTGGTATATAATCCTTTTGATATGCTAGTGAGTTCGGTTTGCCAGTATTTTGTTGAAGATTGTTACATCAAATAATATATTAGTGTGGTTTTCTTTTCTTGTAGTTACTGTGTCTACCTTTGGCATCATGATGCTGCCCTCATGGAATGGATTAGGATGTCTTCCCTCTTCAATTTTTGGAAGAGTTTGTAAAGAATTAGTGTTAATTTTTTTTGTAAATTGAGGTATAGTTGATTTGTGCTAAGTTGCTTCTGTTGTGTCCGACTCTATGTGACCCCATGGACTGTAGCCCGCCAGATTCCTCTGTCCATGACATTCTCCAGGCAAGAATGCTAGCGTGGGTCGCCATGCCCTCCTCCAGGGGATCTTCCTGGAGGAGTCGATTTACAGTTAGTTTCAGGTGTACAACATAATGATTCAAAATTTTTATAGATTATACTTTATTTTGTATAATATTCCTGATGTGTACAATATATCCTTGAGACGTATTTATATTATACGTAGTAGTTCATGCCTCTTAATCCCCTCCCCATTTCCTGCCCTTCCCTCTTTCTTCGCTCTCACTGGTAACCACTATATCTGTGAGTCTCCTTTCTGTTATATTCACTAGTTTGTTTTGTATTTAGATTATACATATATGTGATATCATACAGTATGCAGATGTCTTTCACTGACTTATTTCACTTAGCATAATATCTTCCAGGTCCATCCATGTTGTTGAAAATGGCAAAATTTTATTCTATGGCTCAAGTAGTATTTCATTCTATATAAGTATATATCCCACATCTTTTATTTGTTCCATCTATTGATGGATGGACTCTTAGATTACTTCCATATCTCAAGCATTATAAGTAATGCTGCTCTGAACATTGAGGTATATATTTAATATATCTTTTTGAATTAGTGTTTTTGTTTCCTTCTGATATATACCCAGGAATGGGATTGCTGGATCCTCTGTTAGTTCTATTTTGAGTTTTCTGAGGAACTTCATACTGTTTTACCAAGTAAAACAGTTCCCTTTTCTCAGTGTCTTTGTTGAGTTCCCTTTTCTTAACATCTTTGCCATCATTTGCTATTTGTGGTCTTTTTGATAAGAGCTGTTCTTTTTGTGCGTGTGTGGCTTGGGATCTTAGTTCCCCAACCAGGGATCAAACCTGTGGCCACTGCATTGGAAGCATGGAGTCTTAACCAGTGGACCACCAGGGAAGTCCCCTGATGATAGCTGACAGGGGAGGTGTGAGGTGCCCTGATGGTGTGAGGCTGACAGGTGTGAGGTATCTTATTGCAGTTTTCACTTTGCTTTTTTTTGGTGGTTAGCAGTGTTCAGCATCTTTCATGTTCCTGTTGATGTTGAATTGCATGAAATCTTAGTGTTTTTGCCTATTATCACATATACAATTTGGATATTAAACCTTTATCATGTACATAATTTGCAAATATCTTGTCCCATTCAGTAGGCTGCCTTTTCTGTTTGTTAATAGCTTTCTTCATAGTGCAACAATGTTTTAGTTTGATGTAGTCACACTTGTTTATTTTTTTGTTTTGCTTCACTTACTTGAGGAGAGATACAGTATACTACATATGTTTTCTAGGGATTTTATGGCTTCAATCTTTACGTTTAAGTCTTTAATCCATTTGCAGTTTATTTTTGTATAAGATGTGAGAGAGTAGTCCAGTTTGAGTGCTTTGTATGTGGCCATCCAGGTTATCAACATCATTTATTGAAGAGGGTATTTTTCTCCAGTGTACATTCTTGCCTACTTTGTCATAGATTAATTCACCATATACACATGGGTTTATTTCTGGGCTCTTTATTCTGTTCCATTGATGGAACAGAATCTCTTTTTAGGCCAGTGCCATACTGTTTTGATTACTGCAGCCTTATAGTATGATTTGAAAATGAGGACTGCCAGCTTTGTTCTTTATCAGTATTTTTTGGGCCTATTGAGTGTCTTTTGTGTTTCCACACAATTTTTAGATTTGTTCTAGTTATTATTTGCTTTTGGCGGTATGGACATTTTAACAGTATAACAGTATTAATTCTTACAATGCATGAACACAGCATGTCTTTCCATTTGTACCATTTTCAATTTCTTTCTTCCATATTTTACAGTTTTCTGATTATCAGTCTTTCACCTCCTTAAATTTATTCTGAAGTACTTAATTCTTTTTGATAGAATGAGAAATAAGATTGTTTTCTTAAATTATCTTTCTGATCGTTCATCATTAGTATATAGAAATGTTGCAGATTTCTGTATACTAATTTTGTATACTGCAGTTTCACCAAATTCAGTAATGAACTTTAGCAGTTTTCTGCTGACATCTTTAGGATTTTCTGTGTGTAGTATCATTTTGTCTGCAAACAGTGACAGTTTTACTTCTTCCTTTCTGGTTTGTATTCCTTGTATTTCTTTTTCTTCTCTGATGGCTGTGGCCAAGACTTCCAATACTATGTTAGGTAAAAGTGGTGAGAGTGGGAATCCTTGTATTATTCCCGATCTTAAAGGAAATGCATTCTGCTTTTCTCCATTGAGTATGATATTAGCTGTAGGTTTATCATATATGGCCTTCATTATGATGAGGTATTTTTCTTCTGTGCCCACCTCCTGGAGGGTCTTTATCATAAATAATTGATTGTCAGATATTGAAAAGTCCTTGCATCCCTGGGGTAAATCCCATTTAATCATGGTGTGTAATCTTTTTGATATATTGTTGAGTTTGGTTTGCTACTAACTTGTTTAAAAGTTTTGCATCCTGCTTCATCAGTGACACTGGCCTGCAGTTTTCTTTTTTTGTATTGTCTTTGTCTCGTTTTGCTATTGGGGTGATGTGGCTTCATAAAATGGGTTTGGAAGAGCTCCTTCCTCTGCACTTTTTTGGAATAGTTTAAGTTAACTCTCCTCTAAATATTTGTTAGAATTCACCTGTGAAGCCATCTGGGCCTGAACTTTTGTTTGTTTGGAGTTTGTTTGTTTGTTTAAATTAATGATTCAGTTTCATCTACTAATTGGTCTGTTAATGTTTTCTGTTTCTTCCCAGTTCAGTATTGAAACGATTGTGTATTTCTGGGAATTTGTCCATTTCTTCTGGGTTGCCCATTTTATTGGCATAATATTGTTCATAGTAATCTCTTACAATTCTTTGAGTTTCTGCAGTATTGATTGTAACTTCTTTTTCATTTCTGATTTTATGATTTGTGCCCTCTTTTTTCTTGATGAGTCTGGCTATATAGGTTTATCAATTTTGTTTATCTTTTCAAAGAACTAGCTTTTAGTTTCATTGATCTTTTCTTTCTTTTCTTTTTTTTTAGTCTCTGTTTATTTCTGCTCTGATCTTTATGATTTCTTTTCTTCTTCTAACTTTGGGTTTTGTTTTGCTGGTTTTTTTTTTTTTGGTAGTTCCTTTAGGCATAACATTAGGTTGTTTGAGATCTTTTGTGTTTCCTGAGGTAAACTTGTATCACTATAAATTTCTATCTCTGAAATGCTTTTGCTGCAACCCAAACATTTTGGATCATTGTGTTTTCATTTTCACTGTCTACAGGTATTTTGGGGTTTCTTCTTTAATTTTTTCAATGATCCATTGGTGGTTTAGTAGCATTTTGTTAAACCTCCATCAATTTGAGATTTGTATATTTTTTCCCCTTGTAGTTGATTCCTAATACAGTATTGTTTTGGTTGAAAAGTTGCTTCATATGATTTCAGTTTCCTCAGATTTACTGAATCTTGTTTTGTGGCCTAGCATGTGATCTATCCTGAAGTATATTCCATATATACTTGAAAAGAATGTGTATTCTGCTGCTTTTGGATGGAGTGTTTTATATGTTGCTATTAAGTTCATCCAGTCTAATATATCATTTAAGGTTAATGTCTTCTTATTGATTTGTTGAGTGAATGACTGTTCATTTATGTAAATGGAGTGATTAGTAAAAAATTAGAAAATGTAAAAAAAGAAACACAACTGAAGAATATATAACTGAAAATTTAAGATCCATTAGAAGGAATCGGCAGTAGGTTATATTATACAGAGGAATAGTCAGCATACTGGGAGACAGAGTAGTGGCAGTCACACAAGATTAACAGAAAATAATTTAAATTTAAAATGAGGCTAGATTAAGAGACCACTGGCACAAAGTCAGGTGTAAAAACATTCACATTATAGGCTTCTTAGAAGGAGGAGAGAGAAAGGGACAGAAAACATATTTGAAGATACTGTAGCGGAAAACTTCCCTAACCTGGAAAAGGAAGCAGATATCTAGGTCCAGGACATACAGAGTGTCCCAAAGAGGATCACCCAAAGTGGACTGCATCAATATATATTGTAATTAAAGTAGCAAAAATTTAAAAATAAAGAGAGTATTAAAAGCAGCAAGGGATCAACAACAGTTACATACAAGGAACTGAGCTTCTGCATGTGAGAAGAAAGTGAAACAATGTATTTAAAGGGATGAAGAGGGGAGATCTACAACTCAGAAAAATCTACCAGACAAGATTCTCATTGAGATTTGACAGATCAAAATTTTACAAACGAGCAAAAGCTAAAAGAACTCAGCACCACCAAACAAGCTTTACAAGAACGTTAAGTGATTCCTTTAAGCAAAAAAGAAAAGGCCACAGCTTTAAATAGTAATCTTTATTGTCTTCTTACTTCAATTAGCTTTGGTTTTGGTTTCTTTAAAGTGTGCACTTAGATTATTGATTTGAGATCTTTTTTTTTTTTTTTGCTTTTTTTTTTTTTTCCTTTTTACAGTGGTTACAGCTATAATTGTAATTGTAACTTTCCCTATTAGGACTATGCTAATGCTATGCTAAGTCACTTCAGTCATGTCCGACTCTGTGCGACCCCATAGACGGCAGCCACCAGGCTCCCCCATCCCTGGGTTCTCCAGGCAAGAACACTGGAGTGGGTTGCCATTTCCTTCTCCAGTGCATGAAAGTGAAAAGTGAAAGCGAAGTCGCTCAGCCGTGTCCGACTCTTAGCGACCCCATGGACTGCAGCCTACCAGGCTCCTCCATCCATGGGATTTTCCAGGCAAAAGTACTGGAGTGGGGTGCCATTGCCTTCTCCGCTATTAGGACTAGTTTTGAACAAATATTATTAGTTTTTTATTCTGTGTTGCTTTCATTTGCTTTTTCTTTTAAATTCTTTTATGATTGCGTCTTTACTACTCATTGTCAAAGTGTGTTGTTTAATTTTTATATATTGAGAATTTTCCAGTTTTCCTTCTGTTACTGATGAATGATTCGACTGTGATTAGAAAAGTTGTTTTGTACGTTTTCCATCTTTTTAAATTCATTAAGACTTGTTTTACTCCTAACATTATGTCATGAAAATGTACTTCATGCACTTGAGAAAAATGTGTCTGAGTGAAGTGTTACATCAGATTGGTTTCTAGTGTTGTAAAATCCTTTATTGATCTGTCTAGTTGTTTTTCATAGTTGAAAGTGGAGTACTGAAGTCTTCAACTATTATTGTTCTACTGTCTGTTTTTTCTTTTAATTTTATCTGTTTTTGCTTCATATATTTCGGTGTTCTGTTGTTGTGTATGTTTGCAGTTTTTATATTCTCTTGATGTATTGAACCTTTTATCAATATATAATGTTCTTTGCCTTTCATAAGCTTTTTTGAACTAAAGTCTACTTTATCTGACATTGACATAGCCATCTCAACTTTGTTTTGATTACCGTTTGCATGGAATTTCTTTTATTGTGTTTTCCTTACAGATTCTCTCATAGATGGCATGAAGATGGACAATTTTATTTTATCCAGTCTACTATTTTCTTCATTTTCATAGGAGAATTTAATACAAAGGTTTTATTAGGAAGCACTTTGAAATATATACGTGTTTGAAGTTTTCCTTGCCTGGAGAATCCCATGGAGGGAGGAGCCTGGTAGGCTACAGTCCATGGGGTCGCAAAGAGTCAGACACGACTAAGCGACTTCACTTTCACTTTGAAGTTTTCCTTATAGTAGCTTCTTTCCAAATTCATAAAGTTACCAAGAATATTTTTTTAGCCATTTCATTTAAGAATATGGAAATATATTAGCATATCATATGTTGTTTGATGAACTATTATCCTCACTTGTCTAGGAATTGTCTGGAGGCATATCCAGAGTTAGATTAACATAATCATGGAGACTTTTCCCCCCTTACTTTTTAGCTTCTATTGAATCACAGCTAGTACTTGTAATATTAATAGTACCTAACTTGAAATCTGAACTCAATGGAATTAGAATGAAATAACCAAACTACAAATATGGAGAAGAGATATTATCATTGGAAATTCACTTCTTTTAAGAGTAGCTAAATTTCTCGAGTCAATCTGTAGTTCAGTGTTATTTCAAAATTGTATGCTAAAAGAAACAGTTTTCAAGAAGTATTTTGAATAGGACCCCTGAAATTTTCTCACTTCTTCCCAGTCTCACTAATACAAAGAGAAGGAGAGGAAGAGACGTTGAGAAAGTTTTGGAAGAGGGGGAACTGTGGTAGGAAGAACTAAATAAACAATTGAATTCTCTTAGAATCTTGGAAAGGCTGGGGAATGTGACATACCCTGTATCTTAGTAGGCAGGATGGACTGAAAACAAGGAAATTAGTTGAAAGTTCACATAAAAAACTATCAGGGCTCGTTGCCCAAACCCCCATTCCCACAGAAGTTGAGAGGTTTATTATCTGAAGATACTATATCAGAGAGACTCCAAACATGTGACCATCAAGCTTACTCAAGGGTAGGGTAAAGTGCTCTGCTTAACCAGGCAGATAACATACACACTCTTCACACAGAATGGTGAGATTCTTCCCACTCATTTCTCTCAACTTGACTTCTGCAACATCATCAGTGTGTTTTTGCCCACTATGAGAGGAGCTTGGATGATTCTCCTGTGGGTAAACTGAACTGTTGCAAATGGTGGAAAAGTAAACTGTAGATGTTGACCTTGTTCACCCGAAAAAGTGAGCTTGCATCTTCTTCTGTTTCTGGATTCTCTCATTTTTGTATTTTTTGTTAAAATAAGCTCCCTTTACCTACAGTTTGTAGTTCTGTAATACATCACAGCCTTAGGTTTAATTACACAAATAAATGTTACCATTCTGAGATGAAGAAAGTGGGGAAAAGGGGACAATTTCAACAAAAATTTCATATGTATATTTTTAGAAATAAGTGTATTGGATTCTCATTCTACTGTTGAAAGACCTTCTATTTCAGTAAATTATACTCATCTTTTGTGCATTATAGTCAACCTGCAAATCTCTCAATGACTCAAAACAACAGTAATTTTATTGTTGTTCATATATCTGTTCTTAGTGGTTGAATGACATACTTGAGGGCATGCTTCAAGTTCTGTGTTAGATCTATATCTCTTCCATATGTCTTTCTTCTTGAACCAATGGGCTAGCCAGGGCATGTTCTTTTTATGGTGAAGGCAGAGGTACAAGAGATCAAACCCAGTTGCCCAAGCATATTTTAGTCTCCATTTGCATCACAACTATTAACATCACCCCATTGGCCAAAACAAGTCATGAAGCATAGCCCAGAGTTATATAGAGGGAAATTATAGCCCCACTGAAACAGTGCACCTCAGACTGGGCCTTGAACCCACATGCTGGGACTCAAATTCCCAGGCAAAACCCTAATAAAAACTTGAACCCATGGTCATTTAATCAGAATCAGTCACCTTGCATCTGGACTTACTGAGGCTCAGGTTCCTTTTGTCTCAGCACACAAGTGATAGGCAAGAAGTAGTTTTATTAACATAAAGCACTTGTGAGAGATACAAGTAAGTGAGCACATGAGGAATCTCTGCCCCGAGGATCAAGAAGACTAAAATTTTATAATCAAAGAAAAGTTAAAGAGAGGGCAAAGACCACCTTCTTCAAGAAGATATCAGGCTTATATCACCAGCACCTCCTGTGAGGTCAACTAGGATTGTCATAGCATTTATTCTAATCAGTAGAAGGGTGGTGACATTTTTCTTTCACCTCATGGCCTGGGGCGTATCTTGTGCTTTTATTTATGGCTTTATAGTTAAGTAAGGCTGCTTCCTCCCATGATGTTCCAATAGCTTTCTTGAGCGATCATTAACTTACAGTGGTCTCCCAAAGTTTCCTAGGTTTCCCTCTCTGTCTACAGTCCTTTGCTGGGACTTCAATAAATACCTGTGTATCTATCCTATTCTATCATTATCACCACCTTTAATTTGAGGAATTGCAAAGTCATAGAGCAAACGTTATAGTTTATGGTTGCACTTGAGTATGTAAGAAGGTCTGGGACTGTAATCTTTGTGAAGGTCAGTGGTCCTCCATACTATTGAGTCTTTAGATTTCCAGTATGACCTAAAGACTGTGCTTTGAGAAGGTGTTTCAGGAAGTTCAATCAGTGATCCATTAAATGGACTCTTCAGAATTGAAATATGTATGAATTAAAGGTTGTAGTATTTTTCATTTTATGAATAAGTTACAAGGCATTTTATATATTATCATAATTTTTCCCTAAAATGTTTAAGTGAGTAATTTTAGAGCATTGACATAAACGATATGCAATGTATGATTATTGTTTAGTTGATGTATTTTGATAATGAGTGGGGCTGATGATGGGTCTGGCTGATACCAGACCACCATACCTGCCTCCTGAGAAATATGTATGCAGGTCAAGCATCAACAGTTAAAACCAGACATGGAACAATGGACTAGTTCAAAATTGGTAAAGGAGTACGTCAAGGCTGTATATTGTCACTCTGCTTATTTAACTTATATACAAAGTATATAATGAGAAATGCCAGGGTTTACGAGAGGCACAGGATGGAACCAAGATTGCTGGGAGAAATATCAATAACCTCAGATAAGCAGATGACACCACGCTTCTGGTAGAAAGTGAAGAGGAACTAAAGAGCCTCTTGATGAAAGTGAAAGAGGAGAGTGACAAAGCTGGCTTAAAACTCAACATTCAAAAAATGAAGATCATGGCACCTGGTCCCATCACTTCATGGCAAATAGACGGAGAAACAATGGAAACAGGAGAGACTTTATTTTATTGGGTTCCAAAATCACTGCAGATGGTGACTGCAGCTATGAAATGAAAAGATGCTTGCTCCTTGGAAGAAAAACTATGACCAACCTAGACAGTGTATTTAAAAGCAGAGACGTTACTTTGCTGACAAAGGTCTGTCTAGTCAAAGCTGTGGTGTTTCCAGTGGTCATGCATGGATGTGAGAGTTGAATCATAAAGAAAGTGAGCACTGAAGAATTGATGCTTTTGAACTGTGGTGTTGGAGAAGACTCTTGAGAGTCCCTTGGACTGCAAGGAGATCCAACCAGTCGATCCTAAAGGATATCCTGAATATTCATTGAAAGGACTGATGCTAAAGCTGAAGCTCCAATACTTTGGCCAGCTAATCTGAACAACTGACTCGTTGGAAAAGACCCTGCTCCTGGGAAGGGTTGAAGGCAGGAGAAGGGGATGACAGAGGATGAGATGGTTTATGGCATCACCGACTTGATGGACATGAGTTTGAGTAAGCTCTGGGAGTTGGTGATGGACAGGAAAGCCTGGCGTGCTGCAGTCCATGAGGTCACAAAGAGTCGGACACAGCTGAGCAACTGAACTGAACTGAACTGATCACATCCATACACGACTACTGGAAAAACCATAGATTTGATTATACGGACTTTTGTCAGCAAAGTAATGTCTCTGCTTTTTAATATACTATCTAGGTTTGTCGTAGCTTTTCTTCCAAGGAGTAAGCATCTTTTAATTTCATGGCTACAGTCACTGTGCGTAGTGATTTTGGAGTCCAAGAAAGAAGTCTGTCACTGTTTCCATTGGTTCCCCACCTGTTTGCCATGAATTGATGGGACCAGATGCCATAATCTTCTTTTTTTGAACGTCGAGTTTTAAGCCAGCCTTTTCACTCTCTCCTTTCACCTTTACCAAGAGTCTCTTTAGTTCCTCTTCGCTTTCTGCCATAAGGGTGGTGTCATCTGCATATCTGAGGTTATTGATAATTCTCCTGGCAATCTTATTTCCAGCTTGTGCTCTATTCAGCCTGGCATTATGCATGATGTACTCTGCATATAAGTTAAATAAGCAGGGTAACAATAAGCATACTCGTTCCCAATTTTGAACCAGTCCATTGTTCCATGTCCATTTCTAACTGTTGCTTCTTGACCTGCATATATATTTCTCAGGAGGCAGGTTAGATGGCCTGGTATTCCCATCTCTTTAAGAATTTTCCATAGTTTGTTGTGATCCACACAGCCAAAGTCTTTCGCATAGTCAATGACGCAGAAGAAGATGTTTTTCTGGAATTCCCTTGATTTTTCTGTGACCCAGTGGATGCTGGCAATTTGGTCTCTAGTTCCTCTGCCTTTTCTAAGTCCCTCTTGTACATCTGGAAGTTTTTTTTCACATTCTGTTGAAGCCTGGCTTGAAGGATTTTGAGTGTTACCTTGCTAGCATGTGAAATGAACGTGATTTTGAGGTAGTTTGGACATTCTTTGGCATTACCCTTCTTTGGGATTGAAATGAAAACTGACCTTTTCATTTCAGTGGAATGAAATGAAAAGTCCTGTGGCCACTGCTGAGTTTTCCAGATTTATATAAAATTTTATTTTATATAGTTATGTACTTATTTGGGCTTCCCTGGTGGCTCAGGCAGTAGAGAATCCGCCTGCAATTCAGGAGACCCAGGTTCGATCCCTGGGTTGGGAACATCCCCTGGAGAAGGGAATGGCAACCCACTCCAGTATTCTTGCCTGGGAAATCCCATGGACCAAGGAGCCTGGTGGGCTACAGTCTATGGGTTCGCAAGAGTTGGACACGACTTACGGAGAAGGCAATGGCACCCCACTCCAGTACCCTTGCCTGGAAAATCCCATGGATGGAGGAGCCTAGTAGGCTGCAGTCCATGGGCTTGCTAAGAGTCGAACACGACTGAGCGACTTCACTTTCTCTTTTCACTTTCATGCATTGGAGAAGGAAATGGCAACCCACTCCACTATTCTTGCCTGGAGAATCCCAGGGACGGCAGAGCCTGGTGGGCTGCCATCTGTGGGGTCGCACAGAGTCGGACACGACTGAAGTGACTTAGCAGTAGCAGTAGCAACACTTGACGTATGAAATGCTGAAAACCATTTTGACGGAAAGTACACAGATGAATGCTTCCTTTGCTGGCTCAGTGGTAAAGAGCCTGCCTGCCAATGTAGGAGATGCAGGTGTGATCCCTGGGTCAGCAAGATCCCTTGGAGAAGGAAATGGCAACCAACTCCGGTATTCTTGCCTGGAAAATTCCGTGGACAGAGGGTCCTGAGGGCTACAGTTCATGAGTCACAAAGAGGTGGACACAACTTGACAGCTGAGCTTGCACATTGCAGACTGATGAGTAGAAGACTAACAGCAGCATCTGCATCAAGGAGTTAGGTGAATGGAAGATTTAAGAATCCACATAAATTGACCATATTAATGTAATAAACTCAAAAGAGAATAGAACTTAATAGTTTTCACTTTACAGAAAATTATTTGCTTATTTTGATGAAGCGCATGGTTTCATGTATGTGTAGACAAATTCATAACATACAAGGTTTTTACTTTAACATAAAAGTCCACATTTTAAAGGATTTTCTTTTAATGTATAGATGTGTTTCTTATTGCAGAATGTTTCATTGTTTTGTGGTATAAAGTGAAAGTAAAAGTCATTCAGTTGTGTCCAGCTCTTTGCGACCCCATGGACTCTACAGTCCATGGAATTCTCCAGGTCAGAATACCGGAGTGGGTAGCCTTTCCCTTCTCCAGGGAATCTTCCCAACCCAGGGATCGAACCCAGGTCTCCCTCATTGTAGGCAGATTCTTTACCAGCTGAGCCACAAGGTTTGCTGCTTATTAAATCGTAAGAGAATGGATCATTTCACAGGAAAAATATACTGTAAGTAGTAGTCTTTGATCCATAAGAAAAAAGCTGTCATGTAGACACTATCCTTGTTTCCATTTTACACAAGAGGAAACTAAGGGACCCGGAGTAAGTAACTTGGCCAAGGTCATGCAGAAATAACTGTAGAACAGGAGTGTCTGACTCTTAAGTTTATGCTCATAATGACATAGTCACATCCTCTAAGACAGTAGTTCTTGAAGCTCAGTCAACAGGCCTCTGGGAGTCCCTGAAACCATATCACGGGTCGTGAAGTCAAAACTGTTTTCTTAATATTATCAAAGCATTATTTGCTTTTTTTATTGTATGGACCTTTGAACTGATATGAAAAACAATGCTGGCTAAGGCTGCTGCTTCCTTAGTGAAGGCACTGGCATCCTACTGTGCTAATAGCAGTCATATTCTTCACTGCCGTGCACTGGAAAGTAAGAAAAAAAAGCCGGTTTCACTAAAGAATGTCCTTGATAAAGTGTTAAAAAGTATTAAGTCTAATAAATCTTGACCTTCGAATCACCATCTTTTTAATGTTCTGTGTGACTAAATGGAACTGCACATAAAGCACTTTTTTCTGTGTACCAAAGTACCACGGTTGTCTCAAGAAAAGCATTTGTGTTATTGTTTGAGTTGTGAGCTGAACTAGCCAGTTGTTTCATGGAACACTATTTTTACTTGAAATAATGACTGGCAGACAAATTATGGTTTTGCAAACTTGAGTATTTGGTAGACAATATAAACCTGTCACTTCAAGGAAAAGAATTAACAGTGTTTTTTGACAGGAAAATTAGGCTTGCAAGAGAAAATTTGAATTTCAGGAACTTGATTCTGCTGCTTCACAACTGCCCAGAACTTAAAAGACTTTTCTGATGAGATGAATGATGATATTAAATGAATGTGATATTTTTAAATAGTATAGTAAAATGTATCATCACTTGGAAGATCTGTGTAACTTAGGGAGCCAGTGTTTTTCAAGTGATCAATGTATGAAGTTACAAAATCCCTTCAAAGCAGAAAATAGATTCTCATGTTAAAATGTATGCAGTTTCAGATTCCGTATTGTAAATAACATTCAAGAAATTACCACCTGGGAAGTTTTGGTGTAGTATCAAAGAAAACCATCTTCATTTATTTGGAAAGATTATTAAAATAAATTTACCATTTCCCATTAGTTATCTGGAAATAAGTATGAAGCTAAGTTTTTAAGTATTTTAAGTTAAACAGATTGAATTCAGAGCAGATATGAAAATCTTCTATTAAATCAGACCTTAAAGATTTGATTTTAAAAAATGTATAATGGTATTAGTCTCACTGATTTTGGGGGAAGTATAATTAGTCTTCATTAAAATGTTAGCTATTCTGTAAAATTGATTTATCAATAATTTTAAAATGAATTAATTCATACCAGTTTCTCGGTTTTTATTTCTAATATGATAAATATTAATATATCTAATCCATGTAAACAAAATGTTCTTTAGGGTCTTTTTTTTTTTTTCTGAGTGTAGAAGAATCTCAAGGACAAAAAGTTTAGGAACTGCGGCTCTAGGAAAAATGTATTTAGAAAGTTGTTTTTCAGTCACCATGAACTGCAACACACCAGGCTCCTCTGTCCTCCACTGTCTCTTAGAGTTTGCTCAAACTCATGTCCATTGAATAGGTGATGCTGTCTAATCATCTCGTCCTCTGCAATCCCCTTCTCCTGTTGCCTTTAGTCTTTCCCAGCATCAGGTTCTTTTCCAAAGAGTCAGCTCTTTGCATCAGGTGGCCAAAGTATTGGAGTTCAGCTTCAGCATCAGTCCTTCCAATGAATATTCAGAATTGATTTCCTTTAGGATTGACTGGTTTGATCTCCTTGCAGTCCAAGGGACTCTAAAGAGTCTTTTCCAGGACTACAATTCAAAACCATCAATTCTTTGATGCTCAACCTTCTCTCTGTGGTCCACCATCTGTATGGTGTATACCATACAGATACGGTACAGTAGTCATATCTGTACGTGACTACTGGAATAAACCATAGTTTTGACTATACGGACCTTTGTTGGCAAAGTGATGTCTCTGCTTTTTAATATGTTATCTAGGGCTTCCCTGGTGGCTCAGATGGTAAAAAATCTGCCTGCAGTACAAGAGACATAGGTTTTATCCCTTTTGGGGAAGATCCTCTGGAGGAGGGCAACCCCCTCCAGTATTCTTGTCTGGAGAATCCCATGGACAGAGGAGCCTGGCGGCCTTCAGTCCATGGGGTTGCAAAGAGTTGGATATGACTGAGTGACTAAGCACAGCACAGGTTTGTCATAGCTTTCCTTCCAAGGAGCAAGCGTCTTTGAATTTCATGGACGTAGTCACTGTCCACAGTGATTTTGGAGCCCAAGAAAATAAAATCTGTCACTGTTTCTACTTTTTCCCCTTCTGTTTGCTATGAAATGATTGGACCAGATGCCATAATCTTAGTTTTTTAATGTTAAGCTTCAAGCCAGCTTTTTCACTCTCCTCTTTCACCCTCATCAAGAGGCTTTTTGGTTCCTCTTCACTTTTTGCCATTAGAGTGGTAAAAGTACAGTACATAAATTGCATACTTTTGAAAGAGCATTGAATGGTCTACACTGATAGTGAAGCAGTTTCTTTGTTGTCCCTTGTTAGCTCTTAATCAGTTATCAAATATATTCATTTAAATTGAGTCTGTCTTTCTCAAATCATTTGTAATTTAGATACTTATTTGTATAATATTGTAATATTGCTAGCATTTACTGAGGTTAACATTATACAAACGTGATCATTTACCTAAGAATTGTAGACCTTATAAGCTATGCTGAAAGCCTTTCAGACATATGATAAATGTTATTAGTTGACTGCCTAATTGACTAATTTTTTTTTTTAATTGACCTCTTATTGGAGTTTGTAGACTTACTTCTGAGAATATGTTAGATATGTTTTTTTCCTGGGATCTGTGGACTGTCTATTTATTTAGTCAGGTGTAAATGTTGAATGCAGTTCTATTCCAAGGCCTACTTACAGGGTTTGGTGAATAGATACCGAAATTGAAAATATCTGAATGTATGCTTTTCTAAATCTCTCTCTTCAGGATGACGTAGCTTTCCCAAAGACTTAGAAGCTAAACAGAAAATGAGCTTAACATCCTGGTTTTTGGTGAGCAGTGGAGGCACTCGCCACAGGCTGCCACGAGAAATGATTTTTGTTGGAAGAGATGACTGTGAGCTCATGTTGCAGGTAATTGCATCCACCTTCTATGTCTACTCAAAACCTGAAATTGTTATGAAGTATTTTTCTTTGAACAGCAACACTACTTTACTGTGAACTTTGAGCTTTCCAACTCTCCCTCTTTAAATTCTAGCTACTAGTTTAATTTTTTCCCTTTTGTACCATTTAAAAATAAGTTCTAAGTCTTGGAGATTATATATTAAAAAATGAGAACTTTGAGTAGAGAAGTTTATTTTTAAGAAGTTTCACATTATGCACTTTTAACACACAAGTAATAATTTTATCTCCATGTAAGTGTACTAATTCATAAAATTAGCATAGCATGAAGTAAAACTGAATTTTATTCATGGGTAGTTGATTGATACTGGAATTAATCTGTTTCTTTCAGAGATATTCATATTTATTCATTATATCTTCTAATAGTTTGAGCATGCAGATTGTTGGTATTTAAAACGGAATTATTTTTAAAGGTGTGTGCATGCTCAGTCGTGTCCCAACTCTTTGCAACCCCATAGACTGTAGCCCACCAGACTTCTCTGTCCATGGAAATTTTCCAGGCAAGAATACTGGAGTGGGTTGCCATTTCTTTTCCCAAGGGATCTTCCCGATGCAGGAATCAAACCCATGTCTCTTAGGTCTCCTGCATTGGCAGGTAGATTCTTTACCACTGTGCCACTGGGAAGCTTCATTTTAAAGCAATTACTTTTAAAACACACTTTTAAGATATTTTTGAGCAAAGTAATTAGCAAAAATGATCCCCAAGTTTTTGAGAACTTTGTTAATTTAATAGGTCCTGACAGTCTAAAATAAAGTTTTATCCAATTGCTGTCCCCGCTTTTATTGATTAAAAACTGAACAAGTGCTTAGAATAGAGATGTTTATTGTGTTAGCCCAGTGGTTCTCAATTGGTATGATCCTGCCTTCTCTAACTTTTCCAAAAGATATCTGCAATATTTAGAGACATTTTGATTGTCATGCATGGTGGAGGACTGGAAGTGATTGCTACTGACATTCAGCAGGCAAAGGTCAAGCAGGTTTGCTAAACACCCTACGGTATGTAAAATACTTCTTCATACCTCCTCTGTTACCCCCAGAACACATACAACAAAGAATTATTTGCTCAAAAATATCAGTAGTGCTGAGACTGAGAAAACCTTCATTATCCCCAGAAAAGTCAGATTTGCATATATTTATATACATTTTTACTTTAAGAACTTACAGTTTTGAGACAGTAAAAGTAAAGCCCCTGTAGAGCTATATGAGTTACATGTTTAATGATACCTTAATTAAACAAATTCAGTGAGAAATAGAATAGTACAAAGATTTTCTGGGCTCCTCAATGTGATGGAGTGGTGAGACTAGCAACTAAGAAGAAGGCAGTAATGATTCTGTTTGGATATAGGCCACTTGTAACTGAAACATATTTTAGGTTCAAACTGGGTAGAACTCATTCTTTAGAGAGTGGAAGAGGCTGTTTCTGCATGGCATTTGTCTTGAACCAGCATAGCAATATCTTAAGAAATATGGGAATGGCTGTTTAGGAACTTACAGGATAAATCTCTTTTTACACTTACAGGGAGATAGGATTAAAAGACATGACTGGTGAGGTGTCTGTGTCTTGGTTTATGTGTAACAAATGTAGGTTATCTGACAATTAGGTTGGAGGGAGGAAACTGAGAGTCCAAGGAGACCAAGACGCGATCCAGTATCAGAGAGGAAAGAGCTACACAGAGAAAGAACTCTGCAGAGAATTACCCTTGAGTATGTGATTGAGTGGAACTTCCCTGATGGCTCAGTGGGTAAAGAATCCGCCTGCAGTACAGGAGACACAGGAGACGGAGGTTCATTCCTTGGATCAGAAAGATCCCCTGGAGGAAGAAATGGCAACCCACTCCAGTATTCTTGCCTCAGAAATTCCATGGACAGAGGAGCCTGGTAGACTGCAGTCCAAAGGGTCACAAAGAATCAGACAGGACTGAGCAACTAAACGCACACACATATGTGATTGAGTACGGATCAGCACACATGTGTGAAGAAACTCCCCAAGGGCAGGGGGAACAAAACTCAAAAAGATTATAGAGTTAACAGTAATTGGCACTAACAGGGTTAGAAATGATTCCTATTTCTAACAGCCAGATTGGAGATCTTCATAATTCACAGGTCATTGGTAGAGACCTCTGTATTGGGGAAATAATTAATGCTAGTCTGAGTTCTACTCTTACCTAAAAATATTAAAAACGAAAGGGTCACATTTTTTAAAAAGTAATTTAGCTGTATCTCAGAGCAAAGTTCAAGAATATTTATAGGAATATAGAAATATCCATCATCCAAAAAGGTAAAATTCCCAGTGTCTGGTAACCAGTAAAAAATTATCAGGCCTCTAAAGAATCAGGAAAATGGAACCCATAATAAAGATTGGTTAAAGATTATTTAGACTTCCCTGGTGGCTCAGACAGTAGAGTGTCTTGCTTATAATGCAGGAGACCTGGGTTCAATCCTTGGGTCGGGAATCTGGAGAAGGGAATGGCAACCCACTCCAGTAATCTTGACTGAAAAATCCCATGGACGGAGGACAGTCCATGGGGTCACAAAGAGTTGGACACGACTGAGCGACTTCACTTTCACTTTCAAAGATTTTTTGTTTCTGAATAGTTTGGCAAAGTTGGCAAAATTTAAAAATGGCAAAGCAACCTTCAAAAAGAAGAATAAAGTTGAATGGCTCACACTTCTCAAATTCTAAATTTATTATAAAGCTAGCAATACTGGAATAAGGGTAGACATACAGACAAATGGAACAGAATGGAGAGTTCAGAAATAAGCCCATATACCTATGGCTGTTATGTTTTGAATTGTGTTCCCCCAAAAGATGTATGAAAGTCTTAATACCCCATACTTATGAATGTGACCTTATTTGGAAATAGGGTCTTTGAGGATATAGTCAAGTTAAGATGGAGTTATTAGGGTGGGTTCTAAGCCAGTATAACTTGTGTCATCAGATGAGGAAAAGACAGACCCAGAGAGAAGACAGCCATGTAAAAATAGAAGCAGAGATTGGAGTTATGCTGCCAGAAGCTCAGGAAACATGGGTTATGAGAAACTGGAAGAGACAAGGGAAGATTCTTCCCTAAAAGTTTTAGAGGAAACACAGTCCTACCAACTCCTTGAATTTGGACTTCCGGAGTCCAGAACTTTGAGAGAAGAAACGTATTGTTTTTAACTGATTTTACCGCCCAATTTATGGTACTTTGTTGTGGCAGCCCGAGGACACTGCTGCATTAGGTTTTTGAGAAGGGAGCCAAGTCTGTTCAGTAAAGAATGGTCTTTCCAACAGATAAAATTTGGACAACTGTACTTCCACATAAAAATAAAGTGAGTTTGGTCCCCTGCTTCACAACATATATAAAAATTAACTCAAAATGGATCAATGACCTGAATATAAAAGCTAAAGCCATAAAACCCTTAGAATAAATCATAGGGATAAATCTTTATGACCTTGGATTTGGCAGTAGATTCGTGATTCATGATACCAGTTGCACAAACAGAGAAAGCAGAAAGTAGATAAATTTGACTTTATCAAAATGAAAACCTTGTGCATCTTAGGATACTATCAAGAGTGAAAGGACAACTCATAGAATGGGAGAAAATATTTATAAAAACATATATCTTATAAGAGTTTAATATCCAAAGTATGTGAAGAACTCCTACAACTCAATAACAGATCACAAATATCCCCCTTTAAAAAAATGGACAAAAGACTTGATACATTTCTCCAAAGAAGATATAAATATGGCTGATAAGCATGTGAAAGATGCTCAACATCATTTGTCATTTAAAAAAGCAAATCAAGGGACTTCTCTGGTGGTCAGTGGTTAAGAGCTCACCTTGTAATGCATGGGACAGGAATTTGATCCCTAGTCCAGGGTGACTCCACAAGCCATGGGGCAGCCGAGCCCATGTGCTACAATGACTGAGCCTGTGCCCTGGAGTCCCCACCCACACCTGTTGAGCACATACTCCAGAACCACTGAAGCCCATGTTCCCTAGAGCCTGTGTTCCACAGGAGGACCCACCGCAAAGAGAATCCCACGCACCAGAGCTAGAGAGTAGCCCTGCTTTCCACAACGAGAGATGGCCCGAGTACAGCACCAAAGACCCAGTGTAGCCAAAAAAAAAGAAAAAAAAATCTATATGTATATATTCTAGACAAGAAATATCTAGAACAAGCAATATCTAGAAATATCTAATACAAGCAAATATCTAGAGCCATCATCATAGAGATGCAGAGTAGATTAGTGATTACCAGTGGCTGGGGGAAGGAGACTTGGGAGTTACTGCTTTACAGTAACAAGAGTTCTGTTTGGGTGATGAAAGGTTTTAGAATCCAGTATCATGTAACAGTGATGTTTGTACAACATTGTAAATTTAATTAATGCCACTGAATCATACTTTTAAAAAGTTTAAAATGATAAGTGATATGTTATATATGTTTTACCACAGTAAATAAATGAAATCAGTGGCAACAAAATTTTAAAATATCTTTGATTTGATTCAGGTATTATAATTGAAAAAATGCCTTTATAACAAATTTAAAACAAAATCAATATTTTTTAAAGAACTGAAAGCAATTTTTACCAGTATAAGAAGTCAAAAATCAACATTTTTATTTAAAGTTCATCAATGTGTCTAATGTGGACACCTCTTCTACTCATGGCTATTTTGTAAATTTATGCTTTGTTTTAAAACTAAAATATAAAGCTGATGAGGAAACTCAATGATCAAGTGAGAAAAAACCCAGTTTTTACCTATTCTTCAGACTCGACCTCTAAAAATACTTATGCTCTTTATCTGATTGGAGCATACTTCTTATAGCACTGCACTAGACAGTGTATTCTCTGAAAAAAGCCCATGATTTGATCAGCATAATGGTTATCTGGTAATCAGAATCAGTTCTATAAATTAATGGAACTTCTTAGTACAGAGAGACACATCTTGTGTATGAAAGTAAGAACAAGTATTTTTACAAATTGTGTTTAGTTTTTAAGTGGTTTAATCTTTCATAGTATATTAGTAAAATAAATGGATTATTTGAAACATTATTCTTTTTATATTATTTCTGAAAAGTGAACTAAGCTCATGTATGGCTTATACTTTTGAAAAGTGAATACTTGCAAGTATATAAATATGAACTATATTTGTTTTGAAAAATGAGAGCTCTTGAGTTGATGAAGTTATGTTTTCATCTTAAGATGTTACATAGATTAAATGGTTCTGCATTGGTTAGATCAGTTGGTTTGATAATTGAAATTGTTAGAAATAAAAGTAGTACTATTTTATTGCTTTTTAATGATTAAATAAAATATCTTTTAAGATTTTGTTAGCCTAATTAGCATTTATGGTTTAAAAACCCTTCATTTTTAACCTACAGGAAATAACTGGTTAGTTGCTAGCTTTTAGAATCTCTGCTAGATAGTTTTCAGCAGTTTCTTACCTGTAATTAGATTTACTGGCAACAATACTTTGATGACAATGTAGCTTAAAACCTACTGCAGAAAGGGAACAAATGATCCCGTGAGGTCATATGATCTGTTTGATTACAGTTAATTTTTGTTGTTGTTGTTGTTAATTATGACCAAAAAAAATGTTTGGTTGGTTTTTTTTTGGGGGGGGTGGGTGAGGGTAGGTTTCATCTCACTCCGAAAAAGGTAGTATAAAGAATGTGGTCCTTGAGAAGAAAATGTGCTTGGATATTAATGAGTAGGTGATTTTGAAATTAAGAATTCTGTTTCTACCACTTAATCTTGGAAGACTTTCACAAATTAATTTGCTGTGCTTGTTTGTCTTGAAGGATGATTATACTATGTTCCCTAAGACATGTTATGTAAAACAAATCTTAAAGAGCCATGAATGCAAGGTATAAAGTATAATTAAGGATAAAGGTTATGTTTGCTTTGCTTTGAGTGACAGACAGCACTACTGTTAAAAGCACCGTGCTGTTGAATAGCACTGTCTCTTGTTATCATTATTCATTTATGTTGTCTCAATTGTTCCTCAGCAATTTTTGAAAAATATAACTACCTCCACTTTGCAAATGATAAAATTAAGATTTAGAAAGATTTAGTGACTGGTTTTTATTATAATATATTGGATTCTTCTGTCTGCAAATGATTGCCTTTTGAAAAGAGTTTTCAAAATTCTGATTTTTATATTCATAAAATTTTTTAATTGCCCCAAATGAATGAATTTTTCTCTTTTGGAGAATCATCATCATATTAATTAGACATTTTTTCCATACATAATAGTAAATATAATAAAATTATATTTGATTCATTATTTAATAATTTTGTATGATGTATTAATGATGGAATATATTTTGAAGCTCATAGGTTACTAATTTTCACCTATTCTTTGGAGCAAAGGATAAATCACTATTACTGTGATTGTAAAAATGCAACTGGATGTTTAAAGAATCTGTCAACTACAATATCTTTTAAATTTTTTAAGTGATGGTGACATACAGTGGCAGTCTTTTCTCTTTTTAGTTTTTTCTTAGCTTGTTTTCCATGTATTTCTGTCTTTTTTGCTGTCTTAGATTTTAGAGAAAAATAATAATGTTGGTCAATAGCTGTTTCGTACCCAAAGCATGTATGACATATATCAAGTAGTCATTTGTACCATTTCATATGCTAGTTTTTAGTTACAGATTAGTCAGTGTGAGTCTTTGATGCTTTTTTGTTGTGCCTGGCCTGAAATTGTTTTTTATGTTTTGACTTTATTCAGTGTCAGGCTTTTTCTTGTTTGTTTATTGCAGGAAAGGAAGTATTTCTTTTTAAGAAAAGTATTATTGCTTCATTTTGATACTCTTATTTTCCAAATTTTTCTAGTTTTATAATTATCTGAGAGACAGAATTGGTTTGGTTTGGTTTGGTTCTGTTGTTTCAAGCCATCTTGTTTGTCAGCTTCTTAAAATTTGGCCTGAACTTTGTAACTTCTGTACTTTTTTAATTTTATATATGAGAAAACTTTTCTACCTCCATCATTTATGAAATGAGATTGGCCAAATAGCGTGAATTTTCTATCAAACCTTTTTAAACATATGCTAGGTAAGCCCTGTGCTGCATGCCGCTGCTTCCCTGGTGGTTCAGACAGTAAAGAATCAGGCGACCTGGGTTCAATCCCTGAGTCGGAAAGATCCCCTGGAGAAGAGAATGGCAACCTACTCTAGTATTCTTGCCTGAAGAATCCCGTAGACAGGAGCCTGGAAGGCTACAATCCTTGTGGTCGCACATAGTCGGATATGACTGAAGCCGACTTAGCACACATGTTGAGTGCTGAGGTACCACTGTGTATACAGATGGGATCTCTGTCCTTAGGGTGTAGCTCTAGTAGAAGGAGATGTTTATATAATAAGTAAGTATAACACAAGACAATGATGGGAGTTGGTGTGGGGTACACAAAAAAGAGATTGGTCACTTTTGCCTGTGAGAAAATGTGGGAATGAGGAATCTGGAAAGACTTCTAGAGGAGGTGGCTTGAGCTGAATTATCTTAAAAGATGAATAAGTGGTTTCTGGAAAGTTAGAATGTGGTTGAGTGTGTGGTATTGAAGATAGAATGGCATTCATTATCTGTTTTTAATAGTTCCTTGTAGTTTGTATGTAGGATGTGAACACAAGCATTTAGAGAGAGTACGACTTAGGCATTAGAAGCCACCAGATCTTGGCAAGCCCTGTGTACTGTATTAAAGATTTGGTGTATTTTAACTTAGCCAGTAAGAGGCTTGAGGAGTTTTCAAGCAGGGCAGTTTTGCCTTTACAAATGTCTCCCATGTGTTTAGTCATCACGAAAAAAAACTATAAGCTAGGTGAACCTTTTGATAGAGTGATTAATATGAAGATGAGTAGTTTTACCAAGGTTCCGTAATTGGCAACTGGCTGGACCAGTTCTTTTTGACTCCAGAATCTGTACTTTAAACCAGGGGTCCTCAACTCCCAGACCACAGACCACTACCAGTCCATGGCCTTCTAGGAACCTGGCCACACAGCAGGAGGTGAGTGGCAGGCCAGTGCACCTTTATCCGTATTTAGAGGTGCTTCCTATCGCTTGTGTTACCAACTGAGCTCCGCCTACTGTCAGATCAGTGGCAGCATTAGATTCTTATAGGAGCTGGAACCCTCCTGTGAACTGTGCATGTGAGGGATCTATAATAGATTGTGTTCTCCTTTTGAGAATCTAATGCCTGATGATCTGGTGGAACCCAGGCAGTGATGCTAGCTCTAGCTCCAGTGGGGAGTGGCTGCAAATACAGATTAACATTAACACAAGAAATGAGTGCCCTTGGATTGTCCTGAAACCACACTCTGCCTCTGGTCATGGAAAAACTATCTTTCATAAAACCAGTTCCTGGTTCCAGAAAAGTTGGGGACTGCTGCTTTAAACCACTAGGATTGGAGATCAGAATTGATATAAGCAGTTAGACTTAATGACTTCCAAACTCTGTACATCAGTTCAGTTCAGTTGCTCAGTTTTGTCTGACTGTTTGCAACCCCGTGGACTGCAGCATGCCAGGCTTCCCTCTCCATCACCAACTCCCGGACCCCACTCAAACTTACGTCCATTGCGTCGGTGACATGTACATGCTGGACTGAAAACTGAAAATGATACCTCCTCCCCATTTTGGATGGTTCCTTTGCTTTTAGTATACCAAGGATAACATAATAACCCAATAGTAAATGGTTGTTGAGTTCATATTCAGTGGTTCTCAGATTATTTCTTCATGTGGCTATACTGTTATTTCCTTTGGGTGCAAATTTCCAAAGGCTTATAGTTCATCTCTGAGCCACTTTCATCTATAGATAACTCACTAAGCTCTAAGAGAAAGAGTGTGTGTGTGTACTTTAAAAGAGACTCAAGAGCAATTTTCAGAAATCTGTTTGCCATTCTAATTCCTTTTTTTTTTTTTTTTTTTACTTTCTCTTTCTCTCTTAGAGCTCTCCCATGAGTTTTAGAGCCCATATTCTAAGCGAGGATAATTTTATATTCAGGAACATATCACATGAAAGATGAAAAGCCTGTATGGTAAATTTTCTTGCAATGAGGTACATAACACATGAAGTTATCATTCACATGATTTCCATATAAGAGTTTCATATTATTTTTAAAAAAGTATTGTCATTTGATACATTCAACAAAGTCAGCTGATTTAAATTCTCAAAAGTAGAACGTGTGACTTTGGTAGAAAAGAATGTTTTAAAATTGTGGCAGCTTTCCTCTTTAAAAAGTGATGCCAAATTTCTATTGGATAGTAACAGTTTAAATCTCATTTAATCTAGTTTTACTTTGGTATTTTCCTATATTTACAATCTTATTAAAGTATTTAGCCAAAAATCAGTGTTTTGGTATTTATTCTGGCATTTTCTTGCATGTTTGTTTTTTTTAACTTAAAATTTTTTCTTTCAGTCTCGTAGTGTGGATAAGCAACATGCTGTAATCAATTATGATGCCTCTACTGATGAACATTTGGTGAAAGATTTAGGCAGTCTAAATGGGGTAAGTTAAGAGTTTTCTTTTTATCTTATTTGACTTTTTGTTTAATATTGTAAGAAAACAGATAAAAACACAAAATCCCGTTTGTGTTTTATTTCCTTTTCTTTAGTGTGCACCTACTTTTAAGTGCTTACTGGGTACATAGCACTTTGAGGACCTTATGCTAGAATATGAATGTGGCTTACGTTCCCAAGAAACCCTCTTGGTGGTTAATACTTAAAGGAATTCAGATGGTTGTTGGTTGTTATTATCTAATGGTTAAAGAAAAAAAAAGGCTTCTTTAAGGAAGTAAGAGGAGGGCTTGTCTTTACTGGATGACTTGAATTTATATGTGAGAAAAGAGTGGTAAGTCATGACAGTAAGAATTCAGAAAAGCAGTCTTTGAGAGACATAATTGTCATGCGTGTGGGTTAACTTTGGGCAAAAAAAAAAAAGATGCAAATATGGTTTGGTGTTAGATCATTGAAGAATCTTCTAGATTAGAGTACAAAGGAGTGAAACACATTCATTTACCTTAACAAATGTGGTGAGTTGTCTAAACTCTAGTGTCTGTTGTTGCTTCTTTGGAGTCCTACATTGAAAATTTTTGTGTTATTACAGTGAATTTTTTTCCCTAATTCTTCAATTGATTTTTCTACATTGGCAGAATGTAAGTAGCTGCAGAATAAGAGAATGCTGACATGTTGAATAATTTATCTTATTTCTTCTCAGTTTTCTCATGGCTTTGCTAACAAAAACAAATAAAATTTTCTTGCGATCTGTGCTTTGAAATTCTTTAAAAGAATTTCACAGAATTAAATGTGTCTAGGCAATGGCAACCCACTCCAGTACTCTTACCTGGAAAATCCCATGGACGGAGGAGCCTGGTAGGCTGCAGTCCATGGGGTCTCTAGGAGTCAGACACGACTGAGGGACTTCACTTTCACTTTTCACTTTCATGCATTGGAGAAGGAAATGGCAACCCACTCCAGTGTTCTTGCCTGGAGAATCCCAGGGACAGGGGAGCCTGGTGGGCTGCCGTCTATGGGGTCGCACAGAGTCGGACGTGACTGAAGTGACTTAGCAGCAGCAGCAACTACTTTGTTGTTATTGTTTGTCTTTCTCATTGGTCTATAAGCTGCAAAAGGGTAAGAATTTTTGCATACATATTCATAAAGGATATTCATAAATTATATTAAAAATATGTTCTGTTTTGATGGCATCTTTGTCTTTTTTTGGTATCAGGATAGACTGGCCTCAGGATGAATTGGCAAGCGTTCCCTTTTTTTTCCGTAATTTTGGAGGAGTTTGAGAAGGATTGGTGTTAATTTGGTAGAATTCACTGTTGAAATTATCTGGTACTAGTCTTCTCTTTGGAGAAGGCAATGGGACCCCACTCCAGTACTCTTGCCTGGAAAATCCCATGGGCGGAGGAGCCTGGTAGGCTGCAGTCCATGGGGTCACTAAGAGTTGGACACGACTGAGCGACTTCACTTTCACTTTTCACTTTCATGCATTGGAGAAGGAAATGGCAACCCACTCCAGTGTTCCTGCCTGGAGAATCCCAGGGACGGGGGAGCCTGGTGGGCTGCCGTCTCTGAGGTTGCACAGAGTTGGACACGACTGAAGCAACTTAGCAGCAGCAGCAGCAGCATACTTCTAACTGGTACTGCTTTTCAAAATATACCATTAAACATTATGTGAAAAAACATGTAGAAATTTGGCAAATATGGTAATTTTTTTTTCTTTTAATTGGAGGCTAATTACATTATTGTGGTTTTTGCTGTACATTCCACATCCTCCTGAAGGCAGCAAAAAAAGGTATTGAAGAATATTAACTCGTTGATGTAGTTAACATGTTGAATGATTAAGATAGAGGAAATAGGCAGATGAAATAGAAATTGTTCTAACGTGGGGCATGTAAGTACGCAATTTGGATTCTGAGGTGCTGTTTCCTTGTCCACACCTACAGACTTCTGTTTTAATCTCTGTCTCAGATGCTTTATCAGCCTTGCTAATGCAAGGTTTAATAATCTGCTTGTGAATCTGCTTGTGAATATCTGCCACCGTGTTAGACTTTGTGTTCTTCTGAACAAACAGTTCCTGGGCCTTTTGCTTCGGTAAACACACCACAGTGCCTGAACCCAGTGAATCTTTTTGAATGGAATTGAATGAATTTTCTGTATGAAAGACTTTATAGAGAAATTTTTAATCCACTTCCATATGTGGAATGTTTTAAAAATGTTATATTCTGCTTTTAAAACTAGAAAATTTAATCTTGACCACAGCACTCATCTTAGGTGTCTTTACATTATATCTTGGAAAATAATAAGTGAGAATTAACATTCGTGTTTTAGTCTTTTAAAACATTGTGACCAAATATAAAAATTATGGATGTAGGTTATAAAAAATCAGGTGAAATATTAACTTCTAAGTTTATCAAAGCTGACCGTTCTTGTAATTTGATTGTACTCAATTTTCTGGAATACAGTAACTCATGGAGAGTAACATCTTCATTTTGAACTTGAAATCAGGACCTAGATTTGAATCTCAGTCTGTAACTTATGAGCATGATAACACTGAACAAATTACTTAAACCCTCTGAAATTCCATTTCCTCATATATATTCATAGTTGTGCAAATGCAATGAGTTGTGGTTCATGGGGTCACAAAGAGTTGGACACAACTGAGCAACTGAACTGAATGAGTTGAAGTTTATGAATGTGAAGACTCAACACAAAATTTAGTTACCTGACTTCGTTTTTAGAATAGTGAAACCATAATTCTTGCTTTATAGTAGTGTTGTAAGGATTAAATATATGTGAGTATCTGTCTGTTACAGAACTTTAAAACGTTATACAAATAATAAATGCACTGTTACCCAAATGAATAGCCTAGGAAATATGCCAGAATGGACTCTGGTAGCCAAAGTCTGTGAACTACCAGCTGTCATGCATTTTATTCATAGAAAACTTGGCTGTCAGAGGTGCAGGTGCTCCAGAGCACGGAGGAAGCAGGAAGAACTGGAGGCAAACAAGGGCTCTCATAGAAAAGAGAAGCCTCAAGGAGCTCGCAGGGAAACAGCCCACTAACATAAGCTACAGAAGCAGTTCCAGCTTCCTCAAGCAGAACAGCCTCATTTCTGGTCGTAATGACGTTAAGTATGGACCTACGTAACTTAACATTCATAGAATCTTAGAAATTTGAGCATCAGGTTAAAAGTAGTAACTTCAGAGAAGGCGCAGTGTAGTGGTATGAGCCCAGCTTGAATTCTTACTAGTGGTGTGATGCTGGACACGTCACTTAATTTTTCTGTTCCTCAATTTTTAAAAAATAGAAGTAGTAAGGTAGTACTCCTCTCAGGTTGTTGTGAATAAGTTAATAGTTTTAAACATCTAGAATAGTATGTAATAAGCATTTAGTAAGTGTTGGTTACTGGAGTTCCCTGGTGATTCAGTGGTAAAGAATCTGCCTGCCAATGCAGGAGATGGCTAATTCTATCCCTGAGTTAGGAAGATCCCCTGGAGGAGAAAATATCAACCCACTCCAGTATTCTTGCTCCAGTCCGTGGGGTCACAAGGAGTTGGACACGACTGAGCACGCACGCGCACACACACACATAGACAAGTGTTAGTTACTGCTGTTATGATAAGAAAAGCAGTTAAAACAACTTGGGCATCCTGTAGGCTACCTACTTTTTAGTGAATACATATGCAGTTAATTTTTTTTTTTAAAGCACTATATCAACTTAATTCATAAATAGCTACCTGTGACTACTTTCACTTCTACTTCCTTTCACCCTACCCTAAAATACACTTTCAAGTTACCTAGGTCCACACTTAACGTTATTACGACCAGAAATGAGGCTGTTCTGCTTGAGGAAGCTGGAACTGCTTCTGTAGCTTATGTTAGTGGGCTGTTTCCCTGCGAGCTCCTTGAGGCTTCTCTTTTCTATGAGAGCCCTTGTTTGCCTCCAGTTCTTCCTGCTTCTTCCTCCGTGCTCTGGAGCACCTGCACCTCTGATAGCCACCACTGGCTTTTGCCATACCACTCCCATCCCATTCTACCTCAGCTCCCTGTGTTCCAGCCCCTGCTGTGTCCTCTTTCACACTGCATATCCCGCAGCATCAGAACAGTGTAGCATAGAATGAACAAGTAGGAAAGTAGTTAGGGGAGGAAGAGGACACCTTACTCGCTGGCAACATGATTGAGGTGTTGTGCTGCTGGCCACTTCCTTCAGAATTCCCAGAGCATTACTGCAGTACCTGGTCCTTATATGATTCTGTACTGTCAATTATGTAATACATTTGCATTTAAATTAAATTTAAATTTTATCTGGTTTATCTGGTTCAGTTGGCTTCTCTAAGGGTAGTGGTGTGGATGGGGGAGTTTGGGGAGCTGGCTTGGCTTGATCACCCAAGTGTTCTTGATGTGCAGTGAATGTGGGATTTGTAGTTCAGAGACCTGATTTTGAATCCCAGTAGTTCTACTTCTGAGCTCGAATCTTGATTGTTACTTCATGCTATGTGCCTCGTTGTCCTCACCTGTCCTGCCTACCAGCTAGAGGTATGAGCAAATGATGTTATGAGCATAAGAAGTAAAACCTGTTTTTCTTTCTATATCTAATTTGTTAAAATGCTTCATAGCTGATTTATATAAATGATTTTTTTTCCTTTTGCTCTTTTAAATTTTCTCCCCTTTTATAATTTTAAACCATCAGAAGACTTTTTGCTCCCAGGTGTTCTCAATTATATTTTGAGAGATGAAATTTTGTGTCTGGCTCATATTTCCTCAGCCTTTTTTAGACTGTAGGGTATATTTTTGTCATAAATGCTAGCATGTTAAAATTATGTTTTTTAATCTCTGAAAGTTCCTAGTACATTTGTTAAAAATAATAAGTGTTTAATATTTAAGAGAGTCAAGCATTGAGCTTTGAGCAGATCTTATAGGTCATCTTAGGTCTTTTAAGTAAATATGGTATTTTAGGATGAGATGGTTTTAAATAAAATTGGTTTAGAACTGTGGCATTTCTCTTATACTGTATATCTATCTTCTGCATATCAGACATCTGTTAATTAATATTTTATTTTATTCTTTTCTCTTTCATCATGCTCCTTTTCTCAAAAAACTTTTCTCTTTTGTAATTAATATAGAATATGTTGGTAAACTCAAAATATAATTCTTAAAACACTCTAAAATATGCATATTGAAAATGAGCCTGAAATTAGAGTTTATAAATGCCTGAGCTTTCGAATTTTCTTTGAATTAACTTTTCCTTCTTTCTGTGAAGCATGTCAGAAGGTTATTATTTAGGATTATTCATAAATCATACTAATATGTGATCTTGAGTTTAGCAGTATTCTGCTCTCTCCTTATATCAGGAATAAGATTGCAGCTTCTATTTTTGTTTGTTTGTTTTTGGTAGACTTAGAAACTGGTATTGTGTGACATATTACAAAGTGCCAGCTATGCAAAGGAATTTGAGAATATGATCATAATAACACAACGCCTTTATGTATTTTACTTTCTAACATTCTAAACTTATTCATTGTGGAGGGAACCTTCTCAAGCAAGCTTTGATGGCCATCTCGAATCCAGTAAAATAAAGAACAAGGAAAATGAGATTCAAACAGAAAGAGTAATTTTTAATTTCAACTTATCAAAGGAAAGCATTGGACACTTATATGATGTCTGCATTCCAGGCAGTTAAGTATAACGTTGTTCTGTGTTTTATAAATCAAGTGGATTCTAGGTCTTTACCTTCTAGTATGTCAGGAAAAATTATCATCACCATTTACCGTCTTGTGTCCAGTGGACCCTTTGAGTCTTTTTACAAATAGTTTACACAAGTAAGAATTAAAAGATGAGAGAACAACTAGAACTTTTATTAAAAAATGAGATGTGTGTGTGCATTGTAAGTCGCTTCAGTCATGTCCAACTCTTGTGGCCCCATGGACTGTAACCCGTCAGGCTCCTCTGTCCATGGGATTCTCCAGGCAAGAATACTGGAGTGGATTGCCATTTCCTTCTCCAGGGGATCTTCCTGACCCAGGGATCAAACCCACATGTCTTTTGTCTCCTGCATTGGCAGGTGGATTCTTTACCCCTAATGCCACCTGACAAACTCCAATTTTTGTTCCATATTTTCCTGGTTTTGAAAGATACGTAACAAAGAGAATGAGTATTGTTCTTTGAGAGCCACGAATGTGTCAGTTGTCATGCATTCTATGGGATATATATCCATTTTATAGATGCTGATTCAGATTTCAAGTACATCTCTCGCTGGTTCTAGTTTACTATTATTTCTAGTTTTTCTTGCTCTTGCATTATCAAAATGCATTATTTTTAAGATTTTTGACAGTTTAAAATTTTATCAAGAAGAAGGTCATCTTCTTTTTCTTCCATAATTGTAAAACATTACAACAGTTGCCAGATCAGTTCAATGATTTTATTTCTCTTAATACATCATCTCTTTACTACCAGTTACTTTTATATAGATACATTTGTTCTCTTACATGCTAAATCAAATAAACATTAAAGCACAAACATTAAAAAATGAGAGAAAACTGTCACAATTTATTTTAAAGTGCAGAATCATCAGTTTTGTGTTTAAAAATACTGTGTAATTCCTCTTACTGACTTAGGCTAACTGGATGAAAAATATTTTTTAGGGTTTTTTTTTTTTTTTTAACTTTGGAAACATTCTTCTCTCATCAATTCTTGTGTTAGGCAAAATTCATCTAGGATTATCTTCATCCGAAGACCCATGGTTTGATAGTTTGCTTATTTTGTTAATGTTTTATCATTGTTGTTAGTCTAGAATGCTGCTCTACCTTTTGTATTTACCCTTATAACTGAAAAGTTTCCCTTTTCTTCTTTGCCTTTATGGATGTTAAATAAAAAATGCTGAATTCTCAATTTTGCTCTTTAATAGCTTTTTGAAAAAGGGCAAAGATGCTGTCTTCAGCTTCTTGGGAAAATGATGCAATAATTTGGATAATGTAGTAAGAAACCGAAAGGTTGTACAGTATTTCATGATTGCATCATCCATCTAGCTCTGTTTGATATTCACCACACTATCCATGTGTGGCTACTGAGCACTTGAAATGTGTCTAGTCTAAAAAAGAAGGTACAAAAGAAAGAATGTAAAGTGCTTTCTTAATTTTTATATTCATTATTTGTTAAAATGGTACTCTTTTGGATGTGTATGTTAATCAAAATATTTTATGAAAATTAATTTCACCTTTTTTCACCTGCTAGAAAATTTAATAGTATACCTACTAGTATAGTATACCTAGTACAGTATACTAGTGTGTTCTAGATAATTCTATTCTTCTGTTATTATTTTGGTCATTTCCACAGTAAGAAATAATTGGTAAAATGAAATAATGATGGGATGATGATGTTGATGAAACAGAATATTTTGAGATACAGGAAAAATAATGTTTCTATAATGTATCGTAGATTCATGTAAGGGTCTTGTAATGTATCTTAAGTTCTTAAAAGCATCCAAAGGACTCATATGGCAATTGTAAAACAGAATGAGTTTTATTCAGTTTTTTTAAGTAAATTTTCATTTTCTTCTTTAAAACACTTCTAGGAATAAAAATAGTGAAAGCTCAATCCTCACCAATAATTAAAACTGTCCAGAAAAATTAAAATTGAGTCTAGTGGACCCTGATATTATATCTAGAGCTAAATATTTCACCTTTTACAATTTCTAACTTCAAGTAGGATCTTTTCTTGGAACCATTTTTAGGTGCCTAAATTTGTCTTGGCAGCATAGTAGACTTAGAGGAACTGCAAGTTGGTTCTTTGTGTGTTATTTGTAATAGTAATAAAGGGCTTAGTATGAAATCTTTGATTATGAAATCACTTATTACAGAATGCATTTTATGATGATACTCAAGCTGTGTTAGCCACCATTCGATCTATACTTTACAGTATAAGGTTTGAATATTTGCTTGTCTAAAATATAATAATTCTTCAAATATTAACTTAACATCTATCTTTTTTATCTCTTGTAGACTTTTGTGAATGATGTTAGAATTCCAGAACAGACTTATATCACCTTGAAACTTGAAGATAAGTTGAGATTTGGATATGATATCCTTATATGATTTTGTGCATTTATTAAATTTATTTAAAAATCTTTATTCTGGTATAAATTAAACATTTCTTCAGACATAAGAATTCATAATATAAGCATGCTGAAAGTCTCTTTGCCCTTCCAAATTAAAATTCATGTTTAAAAATAATATATTTTCTTTCTGCTTATTATGCCTGTTCCTAAAAACAATGCTGGAAAAATTGATGGACTCTTTTATTCCTCCTCACTCTGTATTATAGTTTCAGCAGAAATATTCCTGTGATGCCATTACATATGCACTTTGGGTATCAAAGAACTGGGTAGAAGACAGAGTGTGTAATAGTAGCCAAGTCTAGGGATTTATTGTTACACGTTGTAGTTGAAAATTGTTTAATTAAAATGCCACAGCAACAGAAAGAACATTTACTATGAATTAAGACTGGAAAGAACATTTACTGTGAGTTGAAACTGGAGTACAGTTTATCTGCCAAAAGTATTTTTTTCTAATTAGAGTAATTAAGTGACTTGGAAAAGCAAGTAGTGAAATATCCAAGTTTAAGAAATGAATGTAAACTCAGGAAGTATAGTGAAATGCTACACTTCAGAAATAGGTACTGTATCTCCAGGTGGCTAGATGTGTAGCGGATAAGCAAGCCTAAGTTTTTATTTTACAATTATTTATTGAATGTCTCCCGTGTGCCAGACATAGTCCCTACAGTCTGGGGATGTTTTGTTGTTGTTTAGTCATGAAGTTGTATTCAACTCTTTTGTAACCCCACAGACTGTAGCCTGCCAGGCTCCTTCTGTCCATAGGATTTCCTGGGTAAGAATACTGGAATGAGTAGCCATTCCCTCCCCAAGGGTTTTTCCTGACCCAAGGATGGAACCCATGTCTCCTGCATTATAGGTGAGTTCTTTATCACTGAGCCACCAGAGAGCCCCAGTCTGGGGATACAGTACTAATTAAAACAGATCACAGTCTCTGTCCTCCTGGAGCTTACACTTTAATGGGGTTGGAGGTAGCTGACAGCACACACAAAAAGAATGATAGAGGGTGATAAATTCTATCGAGGAAAAGTGTGAATGGAATACAGAGAGCTAGTGGTGGTTCGTGAGAAATTATACTTTAAAAAGGCTGTTCATGAAGACTTCACTGAGAAGCCAACATCGGAGCAAAGATAGGGTGAAGATGCTGACCGTATAATGTATCACCTTTAATAGGTCACTGTAAGAATTTTGGCTTTTAAGTGAAACGGAGCGATTTAGAGGGTTTGGTCAGAGGAGTGAGGTGATAATGACTTACATGTTTAAGAGAATCCTCTGGTTACTCTTGTTCAAAGACTTAAGGGTGGGAGTGGGCAGGAGTGGTAAGAGGGAGACCAGTTAGAAGGTTGTTATGGTAGTTGCAGTAGCTCCGGGTGAGAAATAATGGAGGTGATAGAAGCAGAGGTAGTGAGAAATGATAGGATCTGTACATGTCTTGTAGATGGAGACAGTAATATTCCTGGTTAGACTGGATATGGACTAAGAGAAGAGAGTCAAGGATGAATCCAAAATTGTACAGTTGATGTAAACAATTAGAAAAATGGAGTCACCATTAACCAACAGCATATTCTGTAGGTAGAGCAGATATTGTGGAGAAAATGGGAAGAATCTTCCCCCCTGCAGTCCATTTAAATTTGATATAACTGAATTTGGTTTAATTGAATTTTTCAGTTGTTAATGTTTTCTATTTGACTTCTACTGTCATTATTAACTTCTTCCAAGTGAAAGCTGAGATCATTCGAGACCTTTCTTTTCTAATATAGGCATTTAGTGCTATAAAATCCACCCCCGCCCCCCGCCCAGTACAAACATACCTTAGAGATACTGTGGTTTCAGTTCCAGACCACTGTAGCATTGTAAGAAGCTAGCCACAAAAATTTTTTGTTTCCCAGTGCATATGAAAGTTAATGTTTAAATGACATTGTAGTCTATTAAGTATGTGATAGCATTATGTCTAAAAAATTTGTATATACCTTGATCAAAAAATGCTTTATTACTAAAAACTGCTGACTATCATCTGAGCATTCTGTGAGTCATAATCTTATTAAGGATGCAGGGTCTTGCCTCGGTGTTGATGGCTGCTGACTGACTAGGGAGGTGGTTGCTGGAAGTTGGGGTGGCTGTGGCTATTTCTTAGAATAACACCACAGTGAAGTTTGCCACATCAATTGACTCTTCTTTTCATGAGTGATTTCTCTGTAGCACACAGTGCTCTTTGATTGCATCTTACCCAAAGCAGAACTTCTTTCATAATTGGAGTCAGTCTCTCAAACCTTACTGCTGCTTTATCAACTAAGTTTATGTAATACTCTAGTCGTTTGTTGTTATGCTAACAGTCTTCACAGCATCTTTACCAGGAGTAGATTCCATTTCAAGAAACTGCTTTCTTTGCACATAAGAAACTTCTTATTCATTCTAGTTTTATCATGAGATTGCAGCAGTTTAACCACATCTTCAGGCTCCACTTTTAATTCTAGTTCTTTTGCTATTTCCACTATCTCAGCAGTTACTTCCCCCACTGAAGTCTTGAACCCCTCAAAGTCATTCATGAGGTTTGGAATCAACTTCTTCCAAACTCCTGTTAGTATTGATAATTGACCCTTCCATAAATTACAAATGTTCTAATGGCAACTAGAGTGGTGAATCTTTTCCAGAAGGTTTTCAAATAACTTCCCAGATCCAGCTGAAGAATCACTGTGGCAGCTGTAACCTTATGAAATGTATTTGTTCAATAATAAGACTTGAGGTATTTCCCTGGTGGTCCAGTGGCTAGGCCTTCATACTCCCAATATCGGGGTGCAGGTTCAATCCTTGGTCAGGGAAATAGATCCCACATGCTGCAACTAAGACCTGGCACAGCCAAATAAATAAAAATAAATAGTTTTTTTTTTTTAATAATAAGGCTTTAAAGTCAGAATGTCTCCTCGATTCATGGGTTGCAGAATGAATGTTATTGTTGTTAGCAGGCATTAATTTTGTCCATCTCCATCAGAGCTCTTGGGTGACAAGGTGCATGGTCAGTGAGCAGAAATACTTTGAAATCTGAGCATACGTGCATGCTAAGTCTCTTCAGTCGTGCCCCACTCTTTGCGATCCCATGGACTGTAACGTGCCAGGAAGTAGGTCTCAAACAGTGGGCTTAAAATATTTAGTAAACAATGTTGTAAACAGATGTCCAGTCACCCAGGCTTTATTATTTCGTTGGGAGAGTACAGGCAGAGTAGGTTTAGCGTAATTCCTAAGGGCCCTAAGATATTCAGAATGGTAAGTAAGCATTGGCTTCAACTTAAAAGTCACTACCTGTATTATCCCCCCTAACAAGAGAATCAGCTTGCCCTTTGAAGCGAAGTCATTGACTTCTCCTCTCTAGCTACGAAAGGGTGTCTTCTTCCAAAGAAGACTGTTTTGTCTACACTGAAAATCTGTTGTTAAGTGTAGTCACCTTCATTATAATTATCTTAGCTAGATCTTCTGGATAATTTGCTATAGCTTCTACATCAGCAATTGCTGCTTCACTTTGCACTTTTATGTTATGGAAATGGCTTCTTTTCCTGAGCTTCATAAATCATTCTCTGTAAGCTTCAAGCTTTTCTTCTGTAGCCTCCTCACCTCTCTCAGCCTTCATTGAAGAGAGGGCCTTGCTCTGCATTAGGCTTTGGCTTAAGGGAATGTTGTGGCTGGTTTGGTCTTCTATTCAGATCACTAAACTTATTCCATATTTACATTAAATCTGTTTAGCTTTCTTACCATGCATGTGTCACTAAAATAGCACTTTTAATTTCCCTCAAGAACTTTTTCTTTCCATTCACCATTTGGCTGTCACATGAGGCCTATCTTTGATCCCATCTTGGCTTTTTTTTTTTCCCCCTCAAATGTCCTTCCATCTTTCTCTCTCTCTCTTTTTTTTAACACCAAAAATATTTTTCTGTCTTGGCTTTTGACATGCCTTCCTCACTAAGTTTAGTCATTTCTAGCTTTTAACTTAAAGTACAAGATGTGTGACTCCTCATTTCACTTAAATGTTTAGAGGCTGTTGTGGGGTTATTAATTGGCCTAACATTAACGTTGTCATGTCTTAGGGAATAGGTGGCCAGAGGGGAGAGAGAGAAAGAACGGCCAGTTGGTAGGCCAGTCAGAACGTGCACAACATCTATCAATTAAGTTCACCGACATATATGGGTGACGTTCATGGTGACCCGGAACAATTACAATAGTAACATCAAAGATCACCGATCAGGGGACTTCTGGTGGCCCAGTGGTTAAGAGTTCACCTTCCAATGCAGGGGACTCAGATTTGATCCCTGGCTGGGGACCGTGCACCACAGCTACTGAGTCTGGGCACCTCGATAGAGAGCCCATGTGCCACAAACCCATGGACCACAGGCAAAAAATCCCACATATTGCGGCAAAGACCCTGCGTGCTGCAGCTAAGACCTGACACAGCCAAAAATAACTGATCACAGATCCCCATAACAAATATAAAAATAAGGAAAACGTTTGAAATGTGCGAATTACCATAGAGACATGAAGTGAGCAAATGCCATTGAAAAACTGGCTCCAATAGACTTGCTGGGTGCAGGGTTGCCACGGACCTTCAATTTGTATGAAACGCAGTGTCTGCAGAGCACAGTAAAGGGAAGTACAATAAAGTATGCCTGTACTGCTTTAACACGCAAGATACTTTCTAGTTTCTCTTTTGATCTTTGTTTGCATTAATCTTTGTTACTTAGTTTCTAAATATTTGGAATTTTTCCGAGGGACTTTCTGTTATTAATTTCCAATTTACCCGTAGTGATCAGAAACATACTTCATGTATTTCAAGTCCTGTCCTGTCACGCATGGTATATCTACTCTATCTTGGTAAATATGCTCTGTGTACTTGAGAAGAATGTGCATTCTGCTGTTGTTGGGTGGAGTATTCTATTCGGTCAAATTAGTTGTACTGTTGTTCACATTTTCTGTATTTTACTGATTTGTTGTCCAGTTGTTGTGTCAATTATAGAGAAAGCAGTATCAAAATTTCAGACTCTCATTGGGTTTGTTTCTCCTTGCAGAAGTATTGGCTTCATATAATTTAAAACACTGTTATTAGAAGTGTAAACATTTAGGATTGTTGTGTCTTCTTGATGAATTGATCCCCTTTGTAATTATAAAATGCTTTGCTTTATCTGTGATAACATTTTTTTGTGCTGAAATCTGGTTTGTCTGGACATTAGTTTTGGATTGGTGTTAGCATGGTATATCGCTTGCATTCTTTTACTTTTAACTTATTATTGTCTTTACATTTGAACTAGGCAGCACATAGTTGGTCTTAGTTTTTATTCAGTTTGATCATTTCTGCCTTCATCCGGGGATTTAGAGCATTTATTTAATGATGTGGTTATTAAATCTATCGTATTGATATTTGTGCTCTATTTGCCCCATCAGTTTTTTCTCTTTTTCTCCCAATTTATTTTGGATTATTGAGTTTTTTTATGATTTCATTTTGTCTTGTTACTTTACTACTGTAACCCTTTTAAAAAAAATTGTGGTTAAGATTTTATAATTTTATCTTTAATTTTAAGCTGTATCTTCAAATGACATTATACTCCTTCACATACAGTATAAGAACGTTACAGTGGTATACTTTCGTTTTTTTCTGTCCTTATCTTTGTGTTGTGATTGTCATACATTTTATTTCTATATATGTTACAAATTGCATTCTACATTGATATCAGTAAAGCATCAGTTATCTTTTAAAGAGGTTTAAATAATAAGAAAAATAGATTTTTATGGCCATTGTAGTCATATCTTAAATCACTGTAATTACCATTTCTTGTGCTTTTCATGCTTCTTTATATTGATCCACATTTTCATCTAGTTTCATTTTCTTATTGTGTAAAGAACTTCTTTTAATATTTTTTTATAGTACAACTCTGCTGATGATGAATTCTTTCAGCTTTCATGTGTCTGGAAAAGCATTTCACCTTAGTTATTAGAAGTTATTGTTGCTGGACATTTCTTTTAAGTACTTTAAATTTGTTGTTCTCTCTTGCATTGGTTCCCTTTCCCCTGGTTTTGAGCAGTTTGATTTTAATGTGCCTTTGTGCAGTTTTCTTCATGTCTCTTATGCTTGGGGATTTTTGAGCATGTTGGATCTGTGGGTTTATACTTTTAATTAGATTTAGAAAAAAATTCAGCCATTATTTTTTTTAATTCTTTTTTCTGTTCTCCCCACTTTTTTTCCCAAGGACTTCATTTAAATGTATATTAGGCTACTAGAAGTCATCTCCTAGCTTACTGAGGCTCTATTTATTATTTTTTTAATGAGTATCTGTTATCTGTGTGTTTCACTTTAGGTTGTTATTGTTGCATTGTCTTCAGGTTTACTAAACTTTTCTTGGGCTGTGTCTAACATGCAATTTCCCTATCCAGTATAGTTTTCAGCTCTAAAATTTGGATTTTGTCTTTTATATCTTTCAAGTCTTTACATATTTTTTAAACATATGGAATACAGTGATGTTAACTGTGTTAGAATGTTTGTTGACATTTGTGTCAGTTCTGGGTCAGTTTTGATTGATTTTTACATTCATTGTTTTGACTGAAAGACAGACATTGTGGATTTTTTTACCTTGTTGAGTATTGTATGCATACTTTTGGATTCCTATAAATATTTTTGAGCTTTGTTCTGGGACACAGGTTACTTTGAAATAGTTTTATCATGTTGAGTCTTGCTTTCCTAAAAATTTTTGAACTTCTGAGATTATTCTGGGGCTAATTAATTCCCCATTGCAGAAGCAAGACCTTTCTGTATACTCTGCTTAGGGGTCAGCAAGACCATTGGTAAACCTGGCTCTCAGCCTGTGTTTGTAAATAAAGTTTTATTCGTACATAGGCATATCCACTCATTTACATCTTTCTTTAGCTGCTTTTGCACTGTCATAAGTAGAGTTGAGTAGTTTAAACAGAAATCATATGGCTTCCAAAACCTAAAAAGTTTACTGTCTGGCCCTCAATAGATAAACAATTTGCGAACCCCTGCTTTATCGAGTGACCTGGGAAACATGAGGTTTTTCAGCTTGGCTGTTGTGATTAGACACTATTCCTGGCCCTCTCTGAGTAAGGGGCACTATTACTTCGAATACTTTCAGGTGGTTCTTGTCCCAGCCATAGATGTGTTTTCTCAAATTAATGTGCTGATCAGTTCCCAACTGAATACTTGAGCCAGCCCCTTAACAGTCTCTGGAATACTACTTCTGTGCAGCTTTCTGAGCTGTAGTCATCTTGGTCTGCCCAGACTCTCAGCCCTCTTTTCTTCCCAGCTGAGAGTCTGCCAGGTTTGGCCTTGCTTACCCCTCCCTCCAGTGTGACTTGGAAGTTCTCTAAAGATACTGAGTTAGGGCAGTGATTGCAGTCCCCTTGATTTGTCCCTCCTCACTCAGAAATCACTGTCTTTTGTTACCTGGTATTGATTGTCTTTGCAAACCATTGTTTCATGTATTTTTTCTCTTTTTCAGTTGTTATTCAAAGAAGTGTGGAAATAATTTATAAATATTAATGATTTTTAATAAATAAGATTTAAGTAAGCATGACACTTTTTATGAAATTTCTTGAGATATAATTGACATACAGCTGTAGTTAATATGACTGTATTGTGTATTTTGTAACTTGACATCATAAGTAATTATACATTAGATTGTCATTTTTCTAAATTAAGCAAACTGAAAACAGTTACCTGGGTCTGTACCACTAGCAAGATAGTAGCTTTGAAGGTGAAAGCTGGAGTCAAGAGTAGTCTCAAAAACCTCATTGTCATACTAGGATTCTCAGTTAAATTCATAACCTAAACAAGAGGAATCTTGAATTCTTTGGTCTCCCACACAGGAGTTTTTTGGTAAGGCAAAGTATGTGAATCTGAGTTATACCCTCTTTATAAGTTTTCCTTGATCCTAAAGAAGTGTAAATTTAAGAGGATGCCCTAGACTAACTTTGAGGAATAGCCTTAATTAAAGCACTCCCAGGAGAAACTTGAAGCAGCAGAAAGCACTCACAGCAGGCTAAAATCATTTGTTTCCCATTGAAAAATAGAAATGACTTCCAGTAGTTTTAAGATGGTGTTTTCCACTGTAAATGTAGGAATGCAGTGAATCTTCTGCGGCTGTTAATGAGTTTTTTGGGAGTAAAACAAAAGCTTACTAGAATTTTTACTTTTATTAAGTACTTAACTATGGACTGTATATAGTCATATATACCAGCAAATGTGTATCAGCATATATACATAATAAAAAAGGAAATTTTTTATTATTTCACAGTTACTGGAAGCAGTGTAAAGTGATAAGAAAGCCCTGGACTAGTATTCAGTTGACTAGATTATTATCTTGGGTTCTGCCTCTCTAGTCCTCAAGTTCCACGGGGACTTGAGAATGGGAAGGTGGGTTAATGGAATTGAATAGGATATTCCCAAAGTGCTTTACAATTCTAGAAAATTCTGAGTTTTTATTATTTTAATGAGTAGAACTATGGATCAAATACTTGTAAACAAGTTTACCGCTTGTTATGCATGGGAAGTCTATTTTTCTCCCAAGTGGTCATGATAATTATAGCTTTCTACCCTTGAAGTCATGGGTGCTCTGAACTGATAAAGAAGACTTAACATTTACTATGTGGTTACAAAAGTCCTTTCATTAAGGGGTTAAGTGATGGTGAGAAATGTGACCTCTGTTGTTTAGTGAAAGATCTTTTTAACATACAGAGGCATTGTTCTTTTTGGCATAATAATGAAAGCATTCATTATATCTAGCACTTGGTTCTAATCTGTATAGAATCAGTTGTTTGATAATGTAATTTGACCCTGATTGCAATTCATGGGGGGAAGGAGTGGTTGTAGTTGCTGTAAAGACCCTAATTATAGCATTTCTTTTGCACTTTCAAGATGAATTTCATTTTTATCAGTGCTTGTGAAGTAGGAATAATTGAATTCTTCAGGATTTACTGTTGGGTAATCCCTGATGACACTTCTTTTTAGATTTTTGTGGTTAGCTATCAATATCATTTGACCCAGGTGCTTTTCTTCTTTGTGGTCATATTACTGTTAGTGAGAACTGAAAACGTCTTTTGTGCTTAGGTTAATCACCCAGTTGTTTGCTTCTTGAAGGCCGTGATTATTACCTAAGTTTGGAATTACTTGCTAGACTTTTTAAGATTTTATTTAGTATTAAAAATTTTTTATATTTGTGAACATAATTTAACATTTAACTTTTTTTTAACACTTGACTCTTAGGGAAATATGGTCATTCTCTTATTATAATTGCTTCTTGAAAATAGGACGATTTCTTTATTATCTTTGATTGTTTTAAGCTTATCAGAGTTTTGAAATTATATTCTTCCTTAGCCCTGTTTACATACAAATCTTTTCACTGTAGTACGAGGAGAAATGAGGGTCCCTGAAGAAGCTCTTAAGGTAAACATTTTTACTTATTTCTTTTGTAAACCTGCCATTTACTAGGGTTAATTTCACTCATGGATATTTCACTTCCATTTTAAAATGTTTTGTAGCATGAGAAATTTACCATTCAGCTTCAGTTGTCCCAAAAATCTTCAGAATCAGAATTATCAAAATCTGCATGTGCCAAAAGCATAGATTCAAAGGTAGCAGATTCTGCAACAGAAGTGCAGCACAAACCTACAGAAGCACTAAAATCTGAGGAGAAAGTTGTTGGTAAGTTAACCTCTTTGAAAATATCATGTTTATTCTTGATTATGAAGAAGTTGCATGCTTCCATGTCCTTATAAAAATAATTAATGATAATGACAATTTCAGAGTGGGTTTTAATGCAGCCAGTGCTTCTTAGAAAGCAGTGTAGAACATAATTATATGGCAGTTGTATGTAAGTGTATTTAGTATATTTATTTGAAGAAAGTAAATATAATTTACCTTAATAGTATTTTTATTATTTCATGTTTGTCTGCTTTTTTCCCCCTAGATTATAACTGAAATGAATGAAAAGGAAATGTCCAATAATGGCTACATTATCATAATTATTATGATATGTATCATATTACAGTAGGAGCTTTAAGAATAGTTTATATACATAATCCCAGTCATATAAAAACAATTTTTAAAACTGTTAGAAATTATCAAATTGCTCAAATATAAGCTTATTAGTCCAGTTAACAACTGGTTTAAATTTAGTTACTGTGCAGTGTCCTTAGGCTTTAAAATTTTTTTAAAAGTCACTTATACCAAAATTTAGTTTTGTCTTTTATGTTTAGACTTATGAGCCATTTCTGTGTGCCAGCAAACAAGTTGCACTTTGACTAAAAGCTGTTGGACTCTAGCAGTTTATATTACATAGATATTAGCCAGTGCAAAATTTGTTTCTCATGTTCAATATTGAATGAGATCCACAAATACTATTCAACTTAGAGTATTTTCTGCTATCTAGACTATACAGTTAACCCTTGAACAGCACTGGTTTGAACTGTTGAGCAGCTGCTGCTAAGTCGCTTCAGTCGTGTTCGACTCTGTGCGACCCCATAGATGGCAGCCCACCAGGCTCTCGTATCCCCAGGATTCTCCAGGCAAGAACACTAGAGTGGGTTGCCATTTCCTTCTCCCATGCATGAAAGTGACAAGTAAAAGTGAAGTTGCTCAGTCGTGTCTGACTCTTAGCAACCCCATGGACTATAGCCTACCAGGGTCCTCTGTCCATGGTATTTTCCAGGCAAGAGTACTGGAGTGGGTTGCCATTGCCTTCTCCGTGTTGAGCAGCACTATTTTTTTAAAAAATGCAGATTTTTTTCAATAGTTAATACTACAATACTACACAGTCCACATTAGTTGAATCCATGAATATAGAACTGCTTCCCTCGTGATTCAGATGGTAAAGAGTCTGCCTGCAATGTGGGAGACCCAGGTTTGATCCCTGGGTCAGGAAGATCCCTTGGAGAAGGAACTGGCAACCCACTCCAGTATTCTTGCCTGAAGAACCCCATGAACAGATGAGCTTTGTGGGCTAGAGTCCATGGAGTCACAAAGAGTTGGACATGACTGAGTGACTAACACAGGAACTGTGGATTTGGAAGTGAAAGTTGTTGAATAAGTGTTCTGCTCTTTGCAACCCATGGACTCTAGCCCACCAGGTTCCTCTGTCCATGGGATTCTTCAGGCAGGAATACTGGAGTCGGTTGCCAGTTCCTTTTCCAGGGGATCGAACCCAGGTCTTCCGCATTGCAGGCAGATTCTCTACCATTTGAGCCACCAAGGGAGCAGGCTAACTATAAGTTATACTATGCTTGAATTTTCAACTGCGGAGAATGTGGAGGCTCCTAAACTCTGCATTGTTCAGGGGTCACCTGTACTTTGTTTTTCATTAAATCAACTGGGCGATTCTAGCATTCTCCAAAAGCATGTTTGTTTGTTTGTTTTCCTGTTTTCATATGCTTTTCCCCCACTTCTTTACAGATACTTCTGCCATGCCCCGTGGTACTCCATTATATGGGCAGCCTTCATGGTGGGGGGATGATGAGGCAGATGAACAAAGACCTTTCAAGTCAAATGGCAAACCTGAAGAGAAGAATCACGAAACTGGAACATCAGGTAAAAAAATCTCAGACTATGACATTAAATGGTTTTAAGGACAAACTTACTATCAAAGCAAAAATCTATTCTTAAAAGTGTATCTCCTATTATTTAAATGATATAGTTTAATAATATGGTTGGGCATTTTGAAATAATTATTAAAATGTTCTAACTAGACCAAAATAGTAAATGCAGACTAACTTTGTGTGTTTTCACTAGATTGACAAGCATATAATCGTATTTTTAAATGAAAAATTTTTATTATGTTCAAAATGTATGAGGTTAAAGCTTCTTTAAAATCTCGGTGTGCCTGATTTCGAGGGGTATGATAGCAACAAGATTAGCTGTTAAGCAGCCAGAATGAAGAAATAATTCTGAATCACATTCTCAGGTTAATAGTCAAGGAACATATTCTTTTGTTGCTGGAGAAATTTAGGAATGAACTAAGTCAAAAGCCAGAAAATCAAGATTTCCAGGAAATAAATGGAGGTATCAGTTGCCTGTTACATAAGGACTTGGCATGGACATCAACACTGGTGGATGGAGCAGCCGGTTTCCTTGATAATGGCAGATAAGGATCAGAACTGGAGGAATTAAATACAGGCACCAGGGAGCAGTATGTAAAGCCAACTGTGACTCTGAGTCAAGGATAGATTTCATCAGCACTCTTGTCAACTTTCTGCCTTTCACCATAATTCTACAAGATAAATAAGACATTTTTCTTAGCTGGAGAATAAGAACACTGGTTCTTATTCATAAATATACTCTAATTTTACCAGGATACAGGTCTAAGAAAGCTGGCCTTATCAACTTGCTCTTAAAGTGCCCCAAACTAAAGTTGTCAACTTTGCAAATAAAGTCCCATCTCAGTTTTCTTATTTCTGTGGCCTACACAACTCTTTCTTCATGTTCAAGCTCAGAAGCTTAATATTATTTAGCATACCCTCAGATGCAAATGACAGAAATGCCACCTGATAACAAAACAGGACGGAAATGTACCGGCTTAAATAATGAACCTCTTTAGAATTGGTTAATGCAGCATCTCAGTGGCATCATCTGCTAGTGTTTTCTCTCGGACTCTCAGCCCTTCTGTTCAGTGGCTGCATACTAAGGAAGTTTCCCTAATACTCTTAGGCTGTTTGCCAGTAGCAGTTGGGGTGCATGCTACTTTGATCACATCCAGTCGAAAATAGCAAAGGTTGCTTCTAAAAGACCCCCTGGGAACTTTCCCCAAAGTTTTTAACACATCTGTCATTTCATTGATCTTTCATGGGTTCAGGAGTAGATCACGTGCTTATTTCTGAACCAATCCCTGGCAAGGGTTATGAGATTATCCTTAAGCCAGTCTTACCCATCTTGAAGCTGAATGTGGGGTTAATTTTCCCTCAAGGCACATGTGTTGTATCAGGGACGAGCAGATACCTGGGAATGTTGGAGTTCTTTTTGGAGGAAGAAATAGGAAACGGATTTTGGAAGACAGTCAAGAATGTCTACTTTATTTGAAATTTTTGTGTCTTCCCTTCCTTTCACTTCATCTGTTATATTGCCTACTTCTCTTGTGCTTTTTTCCCCTTTGAATCATAACTGAACTATTTCCAGTTTCAACCTTTCTGCAGTTCAGTTTGTGCAGTAAATCTAAGCTGTCCTTTATTTTCTTGGCTTAACAAAGACTTTATGTGAAGATTTTATATTTTCACATAGATTTTATGTCAAAATTTCCAACTGTATCCCACTTTCCTTAGCCTTGTATCCCACTACAGTTATTTAGTGCTCTCCCAGTGCATTCCCACAAAATTAGACTAATTTCTGCCTTCTCTTCTCCCACAGGAGTATATACACATAAATCCAGTAGTATAAAATTCTAAAGGATATGTCTGTGTATGTGTTTCGTAACACTTTTATTTAGTATTTTGTGTGTATTCCTTATCTTAACTGCACATTTCTTACTCCAGGGATCACATGTTATATTATCATGTGTACTAGAGCAACCTAGGAGAGAGAGAGGGAGGGAGAAAAGGAGGAAGGGAGAGAGAGAAGAGTGAGGGAAAAGAATGTACTAATTATTAGGGAGTTAAATGAAACACAGCATAATTTAATGTTCCCAGATTCTGAAAATAATTGTGATAGTGAGTTTATCTAGCCGTTAAAGATCCTTCTACCCAAAACAACTTCTGAAATCTGAAATAAATATCTTGTGGAACACAGTGAAGTATAATTGTAATTTTTGTACTGGAGACAGAACTATGATTTATTAACAATAGATAATACTTCAGTGGTGCTTACTTTATCCAGACACTCTGAGTGCCCTGTGTATATTTAATCATTTAATCCTCATAGCTGTACCTGAAAGTAGTTACTATTATCATGCCCATTTTATAGATAAGTAAGTGGCAGCACAGTGATGTGAGTTTATTCACAAGGTCACTCAGCTAGCAAAAAGTGTAGCTGGGATTCTAAGCCAGGTGACCTGACTTATAGAGTCCATGCTATTACCAACAGTTAACTTTTCAGCAGTCATTACACACCCACCCACACACATTCAAAATCATTCCAAAAGAATATACTTTGTAGAGTATAAAGACTAAAACAAACACCCCAAAAACAAACTGACATAAAAATCAATCCCTCATGCCTCAGCATAATAAAATGAATTTCAAGCTGTGAAGTGTCCAGTAGTAATTTCATCTATGTGAATGAAACTAAATTCTTAAATGATTATCAGCTTGTGTGGCCTATCTCATTGAGGATCTTTTCTGCCAGATGACAAAAGCTGCTTCATAATCATGGGATTATTTTTTGAGTTAGAAGGAATTTAGTGATTTACATCTTTTGTTAAGAAGCTTAAAGCACTCTGTCAGATTCAGCTGATTAAAAGCTTTAATGAGAGTCTCATTTACTTTCATATATTAGCATCAGGATGTGATTGTTATGGTAAAGCGTCTGTCTACAATGCGGGAGACCCAGGTTCGATCCCTGGGTTGGGAAGATCCCCTGGAGAAGGAAATGGCAATCCACTCCAGGATTGCTGCTGCTAAGTCACGTCAGTCGTGTCCAACTCTGTGCGACCCCATAGACGGCAGCCCACTCGGCTCCCCCATCCCTGGGATTCTCCAGGCAAGAATACTGGAGTGGGTTGCCATTTCCTTCTCCAATGCATGAAAGTGAAAAGTGAAAGTGAAGTCCCTCAGTCATGTCCAATTCTTCGCGACCCCATGGACTGCAGCCTACCAGGCTCCTCCGCCCATGGGATTTTCCAGGCAAGAGCACTGGAGTGGGGTGCCATCACCTTCTCCGACTATTGCCTGGAAAATCCCATGGACAGAGGAGCCTGGTAGGCTACAGCCCATGGGGTCGCAAAGAGTCAGACACGACTGAGAGACTTCGCTTTCACTACTATAGGAGGAGGGAAACAGTTTACAAGTCTGATAAAATTTATGATGCCAGCACGTGTTGTAAAGTTTGAAAATTAAATGCTATTTTATTCGGTCATTGTGAAATTAAAATTTTTTTTTTTTAGTGTTTAAAATTGTGAAATATAAATGATTAGTTTATTTGTGCTCTAAGCATGCTTTTCTGGTAAAAACAGAAAGTGATTTGCTTCTTCATTACCAGTTTTTAGAATGTAGAATCTTAGTTGTCCTTTAGTTGCTAAGTCGCTTCCAACTCTTTGTGACCCCATGGACTGCAGACTCCCCTGTCCTTCATTGTCTCCCAGAGTTTGCTCAAACTCATGTCCACTGAGTCAATGATGCCATCCAACCATCTCATCCTCTGTCACCCCCTTCTCCTCCTGCCCTCAATCTTTCCCAGCATTAGGGTCTTTCTTTTCCAGTGAGTTCACTCTTTGCATCAGGTGGCCAAAGTATTGGAGTTTCAGCTTCAACATCAGTCCTTCCATTGAATATCAAGGTTGATTTTCTTTAAAATTGCATGGTTTGATCTCCTTACTGTCCAGGGGACTCTCAAGAGTCTTCTCTAGCACCCAAAAATCTTAGTACTTATTTTAAAAGGTGAGCATTCCAGAAAGGATACTAGAGTAATTACTCCCTAGTAACTTATGTCCCTTTCTGTGGGTCCATGTGTATCCAGAATCTCCTACCTATTTACCTTAAATTCCCCAAAATCCTGGAAGCAAATATTAGAGCAGTCAAGTTCTCCTGAAGTAGTGTGAATATTTTGAGTCCTATTAAAGGAGAACTTGTCCTCAATTTAGTTCAGATGTGTTCTCTGACCTGCTAACATGGTTTAAACATTTTTTAAGTTATAATTAATGGCCTTAAAGTGTTGCATTTTGAAAAGGTTGCATATAACTGTGAAGAGTAGATTTTTGGCTCTTTTACACTGATTTTTTAATCTAATTGAACTAAATTTTAAGACTTTTGAGTTGTAATTCCTTTTTGATAAAAGGAGTTTCCCAATCTTTGTAATTTGAAGTACTTGAACGTACTAGGTTGGATGGATATCTTAAGTAGAATTTGCCTTCATAATTACAGTCTTTGTAAGCATCTTGAAATAGCTTAATATTTCATGTAATTTAGAAGGCAATGGCACCCCACTCCAGTGCTCTTGCCTGGAAAATCCCATGGACGGAGGAGCCTGGTGGGCTCCAGTCCATGGGTCGCTAAGAGTCGGACACGACTGAGCGACTTCACTTTCACTTTTCACTTTCATGCATTGGAAAAGGAAATGGCAAGCCACTCCAGTGTTCTTGCCTGGAGAACCCCAGGGACTGCGGAGCCTGATGGTCTTCCATCATGGGGTCGCACAGAGTTGGACACGACTGAAGTGACTTAGCAGCTTAGCAGCAGTACAGAAGAAGGAAGGGAACATTTTTTTCTAGATTATGTATATCATGAGATTCCCTGGAAAGTGACACAATCATAAAATGCCTTAAGAACTTAAGGATATTGCTCTTCTGGTTTAGATAACCATAATTGATTCTAGCATGATGATTTATTAAATACTCTTGGTTGAGATTAATAATTAAGTATTAGTATGAATGAAAATTATTCTAATAATATTTTATTCATACCAATGTTTTATTATTAATCTCATTAAGAGTATTGAGGGCTTCCCTGGACAGGGAGGCCTGGCGTGCTGCGATTCATGGGGTCACAAAGAGTTGGACACGACTGAGCGACTGAACTGAACTTGTAGCTAAAATGGTAAAGAACCTGCCAGCAATGCAGGAGCCCCAGGTTCAATCCCTGGGTCGGGAGGGTCCCTTGGAGAAGGGAATGGCTACCCACTCCAGACACTTCTTGTCTGGAGAATTCCATGGTCAGAGGAGCCTGGAGGGCTACAGTCCTTGGGGGTCACAAAGAGTCGCACATGACTGAGTTTACTTTAGTATAAATAAAACAGTTTTTGAAGAGAAATTCATGTTAAATTCGTAAATTTCAGAATGATTTTTACCAGTACTAAGAAAGGAAAGCTCTTTTATTTTTCTATATTAATTTAGAAGACCCTTAATAATTTCTCTAGTGGTCCTACAATCCCAAGTATAGTAGGCCAACACTTAATCTGGTTTTATCATCTTTAGCAAAATGATTTCCTCTACTAATGAGTTTTCCAAATGACCAAACTTCACTTTTACAACTGCAATTTTGTTTTTTAAGTTTAACCGTTCCCTTAATTTCTATTTAGCCATGTCATTTCCTTAAGCAAAGAAGGCTAAATATTATTAAAATGTTTACTTTATGACTCAGAAGCCTCATTATGAATATCAATAATTGAACTATATGTTACAGTAATGTCCTTGGGAGACTTGATGTAAGATTGTTTGCCCATATACTGAATGGTTCTGAACTGCTGTGTTTTTGAGCCACATGTCTGCTCTTTATTGTTTTTTGACTTATCTCGTTTTCTTAGTGCAGTATATCTGACCTTAATCCTTGCTTTTACATACCCTCCAGATTTGTCACATGTAAGCTGAGTAAATAGTCAAAAAAAAAAGGTTCTCAGTGAGGGATGAGGACATGGGTATTGCCGTATCTGTCTTGGGTTTTTAGTTAGATGTTTGGTTTTAGTTTCTTGTTTCCCTAGTTAGCTGTGTTGGAGAGTTGGGGGAGAACAAGTGAGAGAAACATTTATTTGTGTGCCTACTTTGTGCCAGACTTTTTCTGGGTGACTTATGCTATCTCAGTTAATACATACCTCACTGACTCGTCACAACAATCTTATGGGTGGGTATTATTTTCTCATTTTACAATGAGAAAAATGAGAATTAAGAACTGATAGAGGTGGGACTTACCTGATTTCAAATCTTCTTCCTGCTTTCTGCTAAACCAGGCTGTTTGACTATAATCATCAGATCATAAATGCTGTCTTTCTACTCTGTTGTGCTGTTGACATTGTTAGATAACTGATTACTGGATAAATTGGGTGTTAGCCTATAGAGGTCTCAGATTCTAACCTTTAGAGGAAAGTCAGTTTTGAAGTAGGAATAACTTAGAAAATAATAACCTTAAAAATAGTTACATGCAGTTGGTGACCTCTGCTTTTTAATGTGTTACAAAGTGAAAGCATGTTAAAAGTATGTCAGAAATAACTGTGGAGTTTTTCTTCTCAAGGGAGGAAAATTGAGAACATACTCATTTGAATCATTAGTGACAAGTAGATGGTAAATGCTATCCCCCTGGGCCAGCTTGTTGCAGTCACTGCTTTATAGTTTAGTCACATCGTTTATTTGAGCATTCAGGTAGTGGGGGCAGGAGACTGCTGCATTCTGTCCTCAGTGTTACTCTGTTCCTGTAAGGATGCGGAAAACAAAATGAGCGAATGCGGTCAGGTAGATAGGAAGGATAGTTCTACATGAAATTGGTCAGGAACAGTACATTATTAAATTAGTAAATAAACCAGTGTATGAAAAAATAAAAACATCAGTGATTTTATCAATATATAGAGAGCAGTCAATGCATTTTACTCTCATGGTAATTTTAAGGCCTCCAACGTAAACATTCAAGGGGACATTTTAATATTAAGGAAAAAATAAATGAGCTCTTTAATAAAGACGTTTTTGGAACATTACTTAGGTTATTAAGAATCTTGTATATCCTTTTCTTCTAAGTAGTGTGTAGAATTACTGCTTTGATAGTATAGAGTTTTTCTGATACACTTTTTTATTTTCAGTGGTGAGGAAACACTAAGTAGATTTGACAAGGATAATTTTTCTGTTAAAAATTGTTTTGTTATATATTCTGTTTACTGTCTGTGTAATATTTTTCTCTTCTCTTTTTTTTTTTTTTTCGAAAGTGGAACTTGAAGTCTTTAATGATCTGTGCCCTCCTCCAGGGGATCTTCACAACCCAGGGATCGAACCCAGGTCTCCCACATTGCAGGTGGACTCTTTACCATCTGAGCCACCAGGAAAGCCCCAAATACTGGAGTGGGTAGCCTATCCCTTCTCCAGGGGATCTTCCCGACCCAGGAATCAAACCAGGTTCGCCTGCAATGCAGGCGAATTCTTTGCCGTCCTCGTTGGTTGTATTTTACACTGGAGATAATTCTTAATTTGGAACTTCCCAGGTGGTGCTCGTGGTAAAGAACCCGCCTGCCAATGCAGGAGACATAAGAGACGTGAGTGATTCCTGTGTCGGGAAGATCCCCTAGAGAAGGGAATGGCAACCCTCTCCAGTATTCTTGCCTGGAGAGTCCCGTGGGGAGGAGCCTGGTGGGCTGCAGTTCTTGGATCGCAAAAAGTCGGACATGACTGAAGCGACTTGGCACACGCGCAGTACCTTGTGCCGCACACTGGACTGTAGAGATGTTGCTGTCCCATTCTTGTGTAACCTAAAAGCAAACAGTTTTATGACTTTCATATTCAGAGTGTTGCTAAGAAACTGATTATAGCACCTGAAGAATTCCATCGGTATTTAATACTTGGAAAAATGTTTCAAGAGACCAAATACTTCACTTAATTAGAAAAGTATTATAAACAACCTTGTCCCTCATATATTCTTTCCTAATAAATTATCTGTAAATGATTTTTCTATCAATGTGTTTTTAAAAGGAATGCTCTTTTGAGCTTTAGGGAAAGTTTTTATTTGAATTCACTCTTTACCATCTTTATAATAGTTCTTTTGCTTCCTGAAAATCAAAGCAGTTTAATCTTAATTTTTTTTGCATTTATAATATCTGATAACAGATTTAAGACATTTCGGTTATCATTTTCATTTTTATGCCTTCACATATTTTATATAGAGATGCATTTATTTTCATACCTTCTTATTTGTCTCTGAGGCAACAGAAGAATAGTGTTCCAGAATTACTTGCTTATGCCAACTCTGGTTGGTGATCTGAGATTTATAATTCAGCTTTCCTCTAAGGATTTTTGACAGTTGAGCACATTCTGCTGTATAGAAATGTACATGAATTTTCTTTTGGAATTAGTTGGCTGGCAACTGAATTTTCTATTTTTAACTTTCTTGTTTCACAATGCTGCTTGGATTGCATTTTACAAGCAAACCACATGTCTTTACTCATTCTTTTCTTTATAAAATGTTATCTGTCTTCTTGTAAGGATCACACATTATAATATTATTTTTGTGATTCTGAAAGTAATATCTCTGAATTGTGATGGTGAAGAATGGTAAGTAAAATCATCCTGTCCAGAATGTTGCTTATGTATTAACCTCATGTCTCCTTCTTCATTTGAACACTCGTTCTCCTTTAGAAATTTACTTGTTTTTGCAATATTTCATCCTCCTTACTTGATAAGGAAACTCATATTTTTTTCTCTCTCTAGATATGTACATTGAACATGCATCTCCATCTCCATTTGATTTCATTTCTTTTGTACTTTTGATGATTTCTGGATCCACATTGGAAACAATATAGACCTAGCCATGCAAAATCCCATCTCTTAACTGCTTTGCTATCCTTTGCACTGCTGCTTATCTTGCATCTCCTATTGGTAACAGGAATGCCATGTTTATAATAAAAATTATTTCTCTCTTATGACTTTTGTCATTCTTTTTCATCTAAGCAGCGATCTGCCTTCTGATTCCCATGGAGTAATGGAAGTGGCCATTACTATACTCCTTCAAGTTCTAGAAGCTCCCAAATATTTTGAATTTTCTCTTATTTTTCTTATTAGGGTGCAGCATAGATGCCAAGCAAGTTGAAGAACAATCTGCAGCTGCAAGTGAAGAAGTACTTTTTCCTTTCTGTAGGGAACCAAGTTATTTTGAAATCCCTACAAAAGAATTTCAGCAACCATCACAAATAACAGAGAGCACTATTCATGAAATCCCAACAAAAGACACACCAAGTTCTCATACAACAGGTGCAGGGCATGCTTCATTTACCATTGAATTTGATGACAGTACCCCAGGGAAAGTAACTATTAGAGATCATGTGACAAAATTTACTTCTGATCAGCGCCACAAGTCAAAGAAGTCTTCTCCTGGAACTCAAGACCTGCCGGGGATTCAAACTGGAATGATGGCACCCGAAAACAAAGTAGCTGACTGGCTAGCACAGAACAACCCTCCTCAGATGGTATGGGAAAGAACAGAAGAGGATTCCAAAAGTATTAAAAGTGATGTTCCAGTTTACTTGAAAAGGTTGAAAGGTAACTTTTCAGAACTTCCTTTCTTATGGTTAACTTCAGTCTTCACAGTTACCAAACTATGATTAGAAAAATAATTATATGATATATAATTATTTTTATATCATGTAAGCAGATAAGAAGCATATAAGAAGCATATCATATAAGCATATAAGAAGCAGATATAAAGCTCCTGCTTCTGCTTTTTTGAAGGTTTATATTTGATCTTAAAGTTCAAAAGCCAGCCATTCTGCCCATATCCAACTTACTCATTCAAAGCAGTCTGCCTTCATTTTCTTGCCAAAACCAAATTGGTTTTGTAAATTTATATGTATGCCATAGAGACTTCCCTCGTGGCTCAGACGGTAAAGCGTCTGCCTATAATGCAGGAGAGCCAGGTTCGATCCCTGGGTCAGGAAGAACCCCTGGAGAAGGAAATGACAACCCACTCCAGTACTCTTGCCTGGAAAATATATGCCATTAAATATCCTTTTCCTGTGGAAGTATTCATTCATTTCACCAGTGGAATTCCTTAGAAGACAGTTCTCATAATTTTCCTGATTTAAGGAAAATATATGTTTAATTCTATTCTCTACTGTGTGCTTCCTGTAAAATGTCAACATGTAGATTTTAAACGTTTTAAGTTACTGAATTATGGGCTTAGAGTTCTACTCTGGCAATATAGTCACATTGTTGGTGGAGTGTTTCAGACTGTTCTCAAGATACTCTAATCATGAAACAAATAGATATACTAGGACTTAATTGAATTAAGAATTCACTAGTGAAAATTGCAGTTAAAGGTTTATTTTTGAAATAATTATTAAATGTTTTATTAAAAATACTTGACAAAAAATATTTTATTAAAATACATCAGAGTATCAACTAATCATTTTTCCCCCATTAGTTTTGCTAGTTAAATTTTAATTTAGAATTTGCTAAATACAGATTTATGTTACTATATCTTGATTTTATTTAACAAGCTTACTATAAGGGAAATGATTACATGTTAATCTGATCATTCTGTTACCATACAAAAAGTAAAAGAGCTTTAAAAGAATACTTGTTGAGCTGAGATTGTATATTACTTACCTTATATCTCTAGCCCTTTCCTGGGATTTGAGTATGTGATAGTTACTCAGTAATTTGAATAATCAATGAATGACTTCATTATCATTGACAAAACTGACCCTGGTTTAACCTGTACTTTATGGTTTGGGACTCTCTTCACCTAATGGAAGAAATACCTATTTCCTATTTGCTTCTAAGCCATTTCAAGATTGTGAGATGGTGTGATTACCTAATTCTTTGTCAGGGCCTATTACCATATTTAATTATAATCATAAGCAGTTAACCTGGCATACAAACTTTTGACATGTAATTGTTGTCTTTACTCCTACTAGATAATAACATACATAATTGAGACCTATATGTGTATTGATATGTATATAGGTTAAAGCTTACATATAAAAGCTACCCATTTGTAAATTGATCATTTTTTATGGATTGGATAAAATAAGACTGATATCCTAGTATAATGTAAAAAGTAGTATAAACTTTGAAAATTTAGAAATAACATGTTCTTTAGACCATCCTTAATAAATGTACACAAATGAGCTAAGAGATAAACCACCACTAAAAAATACCTTTATGGAACTTTCCTGACATTCCAGTGGTTAAGACTCTGCTTCCACTGCAGGAGGCACAGGTTTCACCCCTAGTTAGAGAACTAAGATCCTCCATGCCATGTGGTATGGCCAAAAAAAAAAAACCTTTATTACACCCTATTATTGTAACTGTAATTTTACTTATAATGACTATTTTCTGTTTTAGCTGTTATTTTGATTCCTGTTAGAGGCATTGATATTCACATTCAGACTGTATTCATATATTATGTTAGATTTTTAAAATCCTTACCAGAAATTATACAAATTATTATTATCCCTCAGAGTTGATTTATAGGTAGATATACATTCTAGTATGTTGTCATTGCATAGAACCCTGCTTTTAAATTTGCCTTCAGGACATTTTACAAACCATCTAAGAAAATGTCTTTGTGAATATGCCTCATTTTTGATCCAAGATTTATCCATTTTATTTTTTCAGATGTATTTACAAATGACATTTTACTTTCCCCCAAAGTTAGAGCTGCCATCATCAGATAAAGATTTTCCACAATTTAAGAGATCAAAAGTATATACCTAGTCTCTAGATAAATATAAGTATAGCAAATAGAAACTATTTTACAATAATTAGATATTCAGCAACTGCTTAGATCAGTCAAAAACTTGAAAGTAGGCAAAACAAAACAACTTTGCTCCTGCAAGAGTGAAATGCACGTGCTTTGGGACAGTGAAGACAATAATGTACACAAAGTCCATACACTTTTACCCATTAGGAGAGTTGAAGCTTCTTTTGGCCACAGCTACTGATTAGTTACAGTCAATCTATCCTAAAAAATACTAGAAGAACTTCAACATATTAATGCATGATTAATGATAGAACAGAAAAAATCTGAACAGTTCCTAATGATGTTTCTGTTAAATAAAAACAAAAATTGCAGTTTTTTCATCTGATCAGATGTGTTATCTTGTATAACACTGGGAAATGAAAAAGAATAATTTTCTACAAAGAAAATGGCTAATCTGTAACCTTTTAACCTGTAACTTAAAAGATACTGAAAAGACCTGACACCAGATAAGCACCAAATTTTTATATGTTGTTACAAGAATTATCATATAAGTATGTCATAACATATGACTGTATGTTATATATGTGTTATAACATATATAATTATGTTATAACATATAACTTGTTACAAGAAATAATACATAACTAACATGGACTCTATGGACATGAGTTTGAGTAAGTTCCAGGAGTTGGTGATGGACAGGGAAGCCTGGCATGTTGCCATCCATGGGGTCACACAGAGTCAGGCACGACTGAGCGACTGAACTGAATAAGAACTAAAGTCTGTAAAGATGGTGTTTTCATATTGTGTATGTGTGTAATATGGGTTATCTGGTCCCATTACACATGAAATATGGGAGTTTAGTTATTTACAGCTCTTACAAACTGGATTCCTTTTCAGTATATCCAGTGCAATATGAAATAGGTTGTACAATGTGCAATTTTCCTGAGTTTTGTATTTGAACTAGTGGTTTGTTTGCTTCTGCATTCCATCTGCCTATCCTTTATCCCTAGATTAATTATCAAGGCAGGAATTCCATTAATTAAACTAAACACTAATTTTTGTTTTTTTTCTTTTCGTATTGCATTTTCACTAGTTGCTAATTTGAAGGAAGATTTTCAGATTTAGTTCTGGAAGTATTGAAATACACCTGGTTGACTAGATTCATTTAAGCTTTCTTCTAAAGAACTATCTTTTAAGCCCTCATTTGTGACTCAGTCTAAAACACCCATAGATTAACTCAACTTTCCGTTAAATTCATGCTATAAGAATATAATAATTGTCATTTGATTATTTCCTCTAGTGTGCTTATTGTTTACATGATAAGAATTCTAAATCAGTGAAAAATCAAGTAGTTTTCATAAAGTTTCACACTTAATCCTTAACAGAGCTATGAAGAGTAACAAAAAGCCTCTGTTAGGAAGCTGATATTTTCAAAATTCAACTGCATTACTCTATCTTGACTCTATATGCTTAATGGAGAAAACATATTTTTGTCTCGTTATATTTAGCAACATGCCATTTGTCTGGTAGGTTTATATAGGATTTCATAGTCTATGCTTTTTCCATGCTAGACCTTTTAGCATGCTTTATTTAACTCGTTGAAGCCACCAGAGTTGAAATGAGCACACATACAAAATCGCAAAAATTACCATAGCTAGAAAGATGTTTGTAAAGAATTGTACAGTAATTGGTGGAAACTGCAAATTTGCATTTTTAAATATTAAAAAAGGAAAGGAATGCTGTACTTTTGAAAGTTTTGAACATCACTGAAATTAACGATTCATCACACTTTTTTATTGCATTTGCATTCTCTTTTCCTGGTGTAACGATAAGCATTTCGGTGGGATCACACTTTTTTCTGTCTTTTCCTTTCTAATGCTAAAGATAAATTTTTGATTGTTTAAATAAGGTATAAGATTTAAAGGCAGGATTAATATTTAATGTTACAAATATAGACTATCACAGATGTTGTAGCACTGCTTATCTTTTAAGGCATTGATGAACCATTATAAAGTTAAAATTTGGAGAAAGAAAAGTAATCCTATTCAAGTGTTTATAAAGGACTCATTGTTGGTTGATGAAATTTGAATGTAAGCATTGCAATTGAGGGAAGTTTGCAGAGCCTGTTACTGAAAAGAACATATGACTTTGGATTGAAAGGGGGGAGGGGCAGAACAAGCAGCACTTTTGTATATGCTTTGATTTTCTACATAGGATTTTTTCCCTTCTCTATTATGCGGTTTCTTTTCTGTGTCCAGGAAACAAACATGATGATGGTACACAAAGCGACTCAGAAAATGCTGGGGCTCACAGGCGCTGTAGCAAGCGTGCAACTCTTGAGGAACACTTAAGGCGCCACCATTCAGAACAGAAAAAACTACAGAAGGCCCAGGCTACTGAAAAGCATCAAGACCAAGCTGTTGTAAGTCAAACTGCTTTTATGATTGCATTCTTTGATGAAGACAATCCCAGAAAAAGAAGGTCATATTCTTTCTCTCAGAGTACGGGAATCTTGTGTCAGGAAACTACTCATTCAGCACCACATACAAAACTTGAAAAAACAAAATCTCCAGCAGCAGATGCCAAAGTGGTTTCTTTGTCTTTACAGACTAGCTCTGCGCACCACAGAGGGGGGCATGGTGTTCCACATGGGAAATTGTTAAAACAGAAATCAGAGGAGCCATCGGTGTCAATTCCCTTCCTACAAACTGCATTATTAAGAAGTTCAGGGAGTCTTGGGCACAGACCAAGCCAGGAGATGGATAAAATGTTAAAAAATCAAGCTACTTCCGCTGCTTCTGAAAAGGATAATGATGATGACCAAAGTGACAAGGGTACTTACACCATTGAGTTAGAGAATCCCAACAGTGAGGAAGTGGAAGCAAGAAAAATGATTGACAAGGTAAATAATTGGTATTAGTTTTCTCGTGCTATATTTAACTGTTGGAAATTATTAGAGGATATAAAATGTTTTCATGTAGTTAGTATATTAAAACTTTAGGATTTTATTAGGGAACTGAAAACCTAACAATAAGACCAAAATACTTTCTGGTTTTGTTCTGCTGTATTCTGAATTTGCTTGAGTTTCATATGTAAAGTTCTGTACATATAAGCTGTTTGGACCTGTTAAAGTTTTAATAATTTAAGATTGACTTTTTAAATGCTACATCTTGACCATGCTCACTTTGCATTTAAAAACTAAAAATCAAAGAAAACCAGATTACTGTTGACTCCATTAATATAAACATGAGCTTCAATTGAAAATAGTTAAAGTTTTCCTGCCTACTAATTTTATTTTGGAAGCAGATGAAAATACATGTTTAATCCATTTTATTCTTTCTCCTTAGTTTCTCCTCTTAATTTCTATTCACTGCTGTCTGTGGTGATAGAAAAGAAATGTATAAAAACAAAATCAGCATGTTTATGATACTCTGAGTTTAACCAAGGGTATACCTAGTTATGATAATAATTTACATTACAGATTTTATTTTTGATGTATTTGATTAAGGTGTATAATGATTGTTGTATGGTTTAAAAAGTAGTTTTGCCCCCAGTAATGAAAGATTGACTTTAGAATCTGCTGTATATTTGATCCCCTGGAAGACAGAAACATAAATTTGGCTAAGCATTAATCTCTTGTTTCAGTTCTTGTTACTTAGCATGTGAGCAGCATTAGCATCACTAGAGAGCCTGTTAGAAATACAAAATCTCCAGCCCATCTTAAACATAGTGAAAAGGAATCTGCTTTAAAAGTAGGGCTCATATGCAGATTAACATTTGAGATACACTAGTTCAGATGATGAGCTTAAACAGTGGTCTTTTAGAGAATAGACAAGGTAACCCTTTGGGAAGCAGGAAATTATTGGGACTTATATTTACTTTTAATTTCATAGTTTTTATTTCTGTTTAAGAGTGTGTTCTATGGTGTATACAGTCTATTACTACATTGGTATGTGTATATATATATATATATATATATATATATATGTAATTTCTAACATCCATTTACTGAGGGGCAAATGCTCAGAATTGTTCAGTGTTGGGGTATAGAACTCCAGACTTCTGGAAACCCATTAGTTTAGGAAATAGATATTATGATTGTTGTTAATAAGAGAAATAAATTTTTAAAAAAAGAGAAATAAAGTTTTAAAAAATTAACAAACATAAAGTAATATTTCTAATAATAGTAAAGGAAAGCTAAGAACACAGTTGTAGCAATAGAAAATGACTCAGTCATTTCTAATTATTTTCATCACTGGGAATCAATAATGACATTACTTTCAGATTAAAGTTAGTATATTTCTATTTAAGATACTGTCAAGTAGAAAATAAAAGGATAGGTTTTGAAAAAAAGCTAATAAGTTTTAAAATTCAGATTAATTTTATTCTAGTATAGTTTTGTTTGATTTATGTATATTTCACTTATAGTTTATTGATGTTTCTCTATTAAAAGATCTTTCAGTGAGAGATTATATTGTAGTAGTTTAAAAACATGAACACTTGTAGGCAGACAGATCTATACTAGCTGTACCAGATATAAGTACACTGAGTGAACACTAGATTGCAGAAAGAATTCAATAAAATATATGAGGCTTATTATTATAATGCTATCTTATGATAAAAGGTCTATGAGGAGTTTCCATGTATGAATCTCTACACTAGGTTTTGATAAATCCTGAAAAGTTCCTCAGCATTGAAAAGGTCAAATCTGAAACTCAAATGGAAGTTAAAGTGCAAGGAAATAGCCTGGCCACAACAACAGAAAGTCAAGAAGGAAGTCCCTGTTGGCAGTTGAGACTCTTGAAAAGTAAACTGCTGGATGAAGAGGACCACAAAACCTGGTGTATACCTGCTGTCCATAATAAGCATCCTTTTTTTCATTTTCAAAAAGAGTCCCAATTTCAGTGACAAAGTATATGGTTACACTATGGATAAAGAAAGCCAAGAATCTAAAGCAGGATTCATTTAAGGGAATAATGTCAGAATGTGACTGAGTAGATAATTCAGTCATTCTTAGTTTGTATAAACCAGAAAACAAAGCTAAGGCCATAATTGTAGGGGAAAACAGGAGTCACTACATTATGTTGTGAATGCCAAAGAAAAAGTGCTGAGATTCTACTGGCTGTGGTTAAAGCTAGAGGTCAGATTCAGGCTAACTAAAGTCAGGCTCTGGGGAAACAAATGTCTGAAGAAAATGAAGTAACCTGTGAGCATGAAGAAAACAAAGACCCAAAATAGTCAGAATCAGGGCGTAAGAAGGACTTTGGGAGGATGGGAGGAGATTCAGACATCATATCAAGTTGCTCGGGAAAGCTTTGTCATCCGTTTTCTCCCTTTTAAAGTTGGGGTGTGTGGGATGGAAGTGGGGACTATCAGCTGTTGTCCCTCGGAATTTAATTGTTATTTGGGCCTGAAAACTTCAGTGTGGTTTCTTTCCTTTTTTACTCCCTCATTTGAGAGCTGGTTTCTTTCATTAATTTTTTTCTCAACCTTTATTCAGCATCTGCCATGTGCCCAGCTTTGTGTTAGGAGAGAGAGAGATTGAAATGGAAAAGACAGAGTTCTTCCCCTCAAGAACTAAGTTATATGGAGGCATGGAAATATACAAGTGAAAACATATGCATTAAAAATAGTATGGTGGATGCTTTGATGAGCAAACTGTTCAAGTAAGGGTACCAATAGCTTCCATGAGGAGATCTCAGGTTAAATATCTTTTCCTCAGAGAAGTCTTTAACTGTCCAATCTAAGGAAACACCCCTCTCCTCCCCTGTACTATCAAATCAGCTTGTTTTGTTTTAATCATAAGCTCTATCAGCATTTGATAGTTTCCTGTTTATTTATTTGCCTCTCTGCTCCCCTATAATACACACACAAACACACACATGTGCAAGAATATAAACCCCATGACTATAGGAACCTAGTGCCTGGCATATAAAATGTCCTCAGTAAATACCGAATTTAATTGCCAACCAAGCTCGTTTTGAAACGTACAGGATTAATCCCATAATAGGCATGGGGTCGCTAAGAGTCGAACACGACTGAGCGACTTCACTTTCACTTTTCACTTTCATGCATTGGAGAAGGAAATGGCAACCCACTCCAGTACTCTTGCCTGGAAAATCCCATGGACGGAGGAGCCTGGTAGGCTGCAGTCCATGGGGTTTCTAAGAGTCGGACACAACTGAGCGACTTCACTTTCACTTTTCACTTTCACGCATTGGAGAAGGAAATGGCAACCCACTCCAGTGTTCTTGCCTGGAGAATCCCAGGGACGGGGGAGCCTGGTGGGCTACCATCTATGGGGTTGCACAGAGTCGGACACAACCTAGCAGCAGGCATGGTCAAGGAGAGTTTTTCAAAAATATGGAGCAATCTTTTCAAAAGCCCAGGAGGGTAGAGGCCTTGTTCAGAGGACCGCAGTTACTTTCAGAGAGATGAGATTGGACTAGACATTGATGGCCTCTCCATATTGTATTAAGGACTTTAATGTTTTTGTTTTTGTTTTAATGCTGAATGTAGTTGTGAATCATTGAACACTTTTAAATCTGGCAATGACATGCAAATCATTGTCATAAGCGTAAAGAATGGATTGAAACTTGGAAAGGCTGGAAGCAGAGAAGGTGATTAAAAAGCTACTGACATGTCCAGTAGTCAGTTAAATATAAATGTCTGGATCTTAGGTAAGAGATCTGGGCTAAAATAACATTTCTGGAATTACAAGAGGGTAGCTGTGAATGCAAAATAAAGATGAGATCACCTGGAAAGAGTGTATAAAAGTGAAAAGAGGCAAAGTATGAAATTCTTAGCAACACCAGTATAGGTGGACAAAGGAATAAGAGTGAATAAAGGAGGATCAAACATAGGACTAAGAGAAAATAAAAAGAACAGTAGCACCTTGGAATCAAAGACAGAATAATAAAAGTGAGTAAGCAGCAGTTGCACATGATACACTGACATTAAATATGCTAAGCACTAGAATGCCTTTTCAGTTTTTCCCCAAAGTACATTGTATTTCTGCGTCTAGAGACGATAAGCAGAACATATACTTGCCTTGCAACTCAGGAGAAGTTGCATACTGTTAAAGTAGGATCTCTTTAAAGAGATGATCAAGCTATTATGCCATTATCTTTTTCTGTGTCATTGTACTGTTATGTAATTCAAGGGCACTGAGATATCTCGGCCCCAACCTCCAAGTTACGGGATTACAGCATTTTGGTTTATACTTCTGTGTTGTGTGTTTGTCAGTACATAAAACTTATTGTATGCTCTGTCCCCAAATTTACTTTTTATAATATTAATGCATGTCTGTTATTCATAAAGAACTCTTAAGTTTTACATCTAAGCTTACATGGAGATGTGCTATAATAAGAAAGTGCTGTTAACTGCCTGGATTAAAGGTAATTATCTTCCGCTGCAATGATAGCCTCCCCTAGATCTCCCTCCTTTGACTTCCCTATAATAACCTAGAGAACCCATCATAGTACCAGTTTCTTTTCCCCACTCCTTCGTCCAAAACACTGCTAAGGGAAGAGAAGGATACTGTCAGGGCTACTTCATAGACTTTAAGCTAAATGAGAAAGACGTAGTGAAAACAGAAAGCCAAATATTAAATGAAAAAAAAATACTGGTCTTTGTAGAGGTCTTGAGATTCTTTTGAAAAAAGTATTTTTCTTCTCCACAAATTTCATACCATAGACCAGTTCTACCAGATACTTCTTTCCTGAGTTTTGATTCCCCCAGTGCCTCTTATTAGCATATTCTCTCCCTTCCTGGGGTCTCGTATCTATCAGTGCTTATTCTGTAGGCAACAAGTGGTAGGGAAGAATCCAGAACCAGGAGAACTATACAGGACTGGAAACACAAAATGAGGAACATCGACAGCAGTGAGACATCCCAGAGGAAGTCAGTGCTGAGAACTTGGATCCAGGTATAAGCAATTTGGAATGAAGATATTCCAAACTCTCTGACATTCACAGCAGGATTCTAGACTAGGTTCGAGTCAGAGTCAGGGAACTTGATAAAGCAGAGTCAAAATCTAGGTAAAGAGAGCCTGTTAAAACACAGAGGAGGGAGGTATGTGCAGAGTCCACTCATATACCCAGTCAGGTATCTGGGAACTAAAGGAAAAGAGATCAGATAAGAGCCTTGAGTAGTAGAAGAGGACCTTGATAATAGAGGCTGCATTTGGAATTTGACTTAATATTTTTTTTTCTAATTCCTATCAATCCAGAAATAATCTGAGTTAATATAAGGGCTGAAGCAAAGTGGTTAAGTGGTTCTTAACAGGTAAATTCTGACAGCTTGATTTTTTTTCTTTTATGTTAATCTTCTTTCCTGCTGTCTCTTCACTGAACAATTTAAAAAAAAATTTTGTATCAGGAGAATTCAGTTTTGGTCACTCTGTTGATGCTCCTCTCCCCTTTTTAACACTCCATGTCCTTCTTAGGTACAGGAAACTCTTTACTGCTGTATTAATCCCCAAAGCTTCATAAGGAAACCCTCACATTTTTTTCAGTTAAAAGCTTAAAATTTATTAGGTTTGCCCCGATTTTCCTTTTTCTACTATTGTAAGAGATCTTACTTATTTTCCTGGTTTTTAGGGGCTTTTCACTTACTGTGCCCTAGTCTAATAAGCTCTTCCCTGTGTGGTTTTTTGGTTTAGTTTTGCATGCCTACCTCCTTATAATTTACTTTCAGAGGCTTTCTTTAACCACTCTATCTATAAAATAGCCCCAGCATTACCCTCTTATAATACTACTGTGATTTCTTTATAGAACTTACCTCTAGCTAGTTTATTCTCTCTATCCTTTCTAGAATGATCTCATTTGTATTCATCACGTTTGTATTTCTTGTGCCTAGAACAGTTCCTGGTATGTAGTAGACACTCAGTAATTATCTTTTGAATGGATAAATGAGAAAGAAAAAATATTGACTTGATTTTTATGTTTATCTATTTATATGTGGTTAGCTATGTATTAGCTAATTTATTTCAGTGAATTTATAGATTGATTAAATGCAATGAGGTCTCTACAAACAGATTTTCCTATACTTTATGTACTGAAATTTGTTTATATCTTGATTCCAAAATAACTTGTTAAAATGTGTAATTTAAAACCTGTGTTTTGTAAGTTTTTCTTTGTAATAAGAAATATGAAAGCTGCAAAAGACTTGGTTGCATCAGAAGAAATGTGTAAGTTTCAGGGGGATTGCTTTGATTAATAGAAATCTAGAAATACTTTTCAGTTTCTATTAATACCCACTTAAGCACTTAATGCTTAAAAATCTGTTTGGCAAAGAAAGCATAAGATGGTAATTGATGAGCAGCAAGATTTAGGCATGAAAGAAAAGAATGCAGGACAATAAATTAAGCCATAAAAAGGAGAGAAACTGACATTTTAACTGTAGAAGCATTAGATAAGAACTGAGTGTGATTTCAGTATACAAAAGGAGGAACTAATAGAGAATGCTAAACAGTGATGAAAAAGGAAAAGAAGGTGGCTGTAAGAGTCCAAAAGAATAGGAAGAATCAAGGATGTAGGATAGGTTCTGGGAAAGGACAGAGATTTACCCAGACAGATGAAAAGGAAGAAGTTGTAAGGTCAGATTGTGCCTTTGAGTTCAGTTCAGTCACTCAGTCGTGTTTGACTCTTTGCGACTCCATGAACCACAGCATGCCAGGCTTCCCTGTCCATCACCAACTGCCAGAGTCCACCCAAACCCATGTCCATTGAGTCAGTGATGCCATCCAACCATCTCATCCTCTGTCGTCCTCTTCTCCTCCTGCCCTCAATCTTTCCCAGCATCAGGGTCCTTTCAAAGGAGTCAGTTCTTTGCATCAGGTGGCCAAAGTATTGGAGTTTCAGCTTCAACATCAGTCCTTCCAATGAACACCCAGGACTGATCTCCTTTAGGATGGACTGGTTAGATCTCCTTGCAGTCCAAGGGACTCTCAAGAGTCTTCTCCAACACCACAGTTCAAAAGCATCAATTCTTCAGTGCTCGGCTTTCTTTATAGTCCCAACTCTCACATCCATACATGACCACTGGAAAAACCATAGCCTTGACTAGACGGACCTTTGTTGACAAAGTAATGTCTGTGCTTTTTAATATGCTGTCTAGGTTGGTCATAACTTTCCTTCCAAGGAGTAAGCGTCTTTTAATTTCATGGCTGCAATCACCATCTGCAGTGATTTAGGAGCCCAGAAAAATAAAGTAAGCCACTGTTTCACAGTCCAACTCTCACATCCATACATGACCACGGGAAAAACCATAGCCTTGACTAGACGGACCTTTGCTGGCAAGTAGTGTCTCTGCTTTTCAATATGCTGTCTAGGTTGGTCATAACTTTTCTTCCAAGGAGTAAGCGTCTTTTAATTTCATGGCTGCAGTCACCATCTGCAGTGATTTTGGAGCCCCAAAAAATAAAGTCTGACACTGTTTCCCCATCTATTTCCCATGAAGTGATGGGACCAGATGCCATGATCTTCGTTTTCTGAATGTTGAGCTTTAAGCCAACCTTTTCACTCTCCTCTTTCACTTTCATCAAGAGGCTTTTAAGTTCCTCTTCACTTTCTGCCCTAAAGGTGGTGTCATCTGCATATCTGAGGTTATTGATATTTCTCCCGGCAATCTTGATTCCAGCTTGTGTTTCTTCCAGTCCAGCGTTTCTCATGATGTACTCTGCATATAAGTTAAATAAGCAGGATGACAATATACAGCTTTGACGTACTCCTTTTCCTATTTGGAACCAGTCTGTTCCATGTCCAGTTCTAACTGTTGTTTCTTGACCTGCATATAGGTTTCTCAAGAGGCAGGTCAGGTGGTTTGGTATTCCCATTTCTTTCAGAATTTTCCACAGTTTATTGTGATCCACACAGTCAAAGGCTTTGGCATAGTCAATAAACAAATGTTTTTCTGGAACTCTCTTGCTTTTGCCATGATCCAGCGGATGTTGGCAATTTGATCTCTGGTTCCTCTGCCTTTTCTAAAACCAGCTTGAACATCTGGAAGTTCACGGTTCACATATTGCTGAAGCCTGGCTTGGAGAATTTTGAGCATTACTTTACTAGCGTGTGAGATGAGTGCAATTGTGCGGTAGTTTGAGCATTCTTTGGCATTGCCTTTCTTTGGGATTGGAATGAAAACTGACCTTTTCCAGTCCTGTGGCCACTGCTGAGTTTTCCAAATTTGCTGGCATATTGAGTGCAGCACTTTCACAGCATCATCTTTCAGGATTTGAAATAGCTCAACTGGAATTCCATCACCTCCATGAGTAGGAGGTGACAACCCAGTCCAATATTCTTTCCAGGTTAATCCCATGGAAGAGGAACCTGGTGGGCTACAGTCCAAGGGGTCGCAAAGAGTTGCACACAACTGAGCAACTGAGCTTATATATAGTTTGTTTGTTTATTTTTTAAATGCCCTATGGTGGTGAACCCAACAACCTACAAATAATGTTACCATACCTCAGTAGCAGGTTGTTAAGACTATTTAAAGTAGCCAATGCAAAATAGCTGTGAAATACCAAAGTGAGATGCTACATATCACGTGTACATATTCAAAGGAAAAGATTGAGAACATGTTCCCTAATTCTGTCTTCTTACCCTAAACCTAGAGGCTCCTAGAGGAGTCACAAGTCACTCCCTCATATAGAGATGCATCTGTCTGGATCAAGGGAATTATAGGGAAGAATACATGAAAACACTCCCAGCCCCTAAGGTAAATAAATAATTTTTAAACTGCCAGTACCACAGAGCACAGAGAGTACAAGTTGAAAAAGAAGTTTTCTGTTCCCATACCACTCCTGCTCCTTCTCCATGCCCTTTGGAAAAATTAAAAACTGACAAACTTAGGAGGAGGATTCTACTTAGGAAATACAAAAGTTGGACAGATATCTGCTCTTTGTTTTTTTCTCCCTTTAGACTTCTAATCTAAAAAAGTTTCTAGCTGAATGAGAGGCACCCTGATTTTGTACTTTATCAGGTCTGGGGGTTTAATTGAGCCCTGCGTAGTGGGGAAGAGAAAAGATTCATGTGCCTAGGTTAGCATAGTGTGTTTGTCATATCACTGAACCATCTAGGAGGAGAAAGTACAGATAGGTTGAGTAACTGTTTGCAGTTAGTGATTTCAGTGACGATCACCTGGGGACAAAATCTAGAATGAAAAGATGAGAAAATCTAGCAAGCTTGGTCTCTGCTTTGAGGAGCCTTCAAGTTGTGTTTAAGTTATTGTATGCGTGTCAGATTGTATGTACTTTTTTAGATGTGAAAAGTACTATAGCTTTAACGTACACAGTATAGCCCTTTCTGTCTTCTGTGTTTTCACATGAAAGTTGTAGATTTTTTATACTGAGACATGAAAATGACAATTTAGATTTCAAGCTGAACTAGTTACTAGTATCATTAATTTTTCAAAACTATCAAAAATATAGGTATGAACTTTGAAGGCTTCCTTGCTCATACAGCAAGCACTACTTCAGGCCGTATTACTTGTTTGGAAAATATCAATCAATTGCTACTTGTCTGACAGATATATGTTTAGCTGTTAATATCTCTGATGTTTTAAGAGGAATCTGTAGGAAGTCATGTGACTACACTTTCTATACAGCTTCAGTCCCCCTCCCTAAAAACGTTAGTTTTCTCTGTCTGTGTCTTTCATTATTATTTCAAAATAGCGTCAGAAGCAATTTGAAGAGATTTAATAGATTCGGAACTGCTGATGCTTAGATATTTAAGGAAATCAAAGTTTTGGAAGTCCATTTCAAGTATGGATTAGAATTAAATATCATCAAATCAGAAATTAACTGAAGGTAAATTTTATATTAATGTGCCAGAGAGATACAACATACAAGTAATCACATGTGATTATTTTTATCTTTTTCTCAAAAACTTGGGTTGTAATTTTTTTGTGTGATTATGCAAATAAGGAAATAAGCTTCAGTAAATGTGGAATTCAGTGACTTGAGTTAGAGATAATTTTAAAATTTTAAGGTAGTCATGCATAACTTAGTAGGTCTGGTTTCTTCTTTACAAGTGGAGTTGAAGGCAGAGCACATGGAAAGATCTTTTAGTATGTTTTACTGCTATTCTTGTTAAACTTGCTAATTCTGCTGTTTGGCAAAATGAAATGGGTTTGTTTTTTCCCTTCTGTATACTAAAAAAAATTCATATTTGATTTAATAGTCAAAGAATAATACCCAGTTTTCTCTTAAAGCAAAGAATATTTGAATATTGAGTGGTTCAACAGAATATTATATCATAATTCTTGAGAACTGTACAGTTACATTTGAATTAAATATTAAGTAATGACATCTAGTGGTAACATTTCCAAGTTCAGTGAATTTTGCAAATTTGGTATTTGCTTTACTAAATGTAGACTTCAGAATTTATCAGCTACAATTAAAAAGTAGCATATCATTAAAAAGTTTTCTAGAAAATAGTTTAACTTAAAGATTTTTTTCCATTTTTGTAGAAAATGAAGGCTCTTTGATTTTATTCTAAAGCTCTCTTCTACAAAGTGCTAATTCAAGCACATGTTACCATTCTTCATTTTAATAATTAGAACCACAACTAATACCTATAAATAATAACCATTGGCAACCAAGTAGACTTAAGAGTAAAATGGTGTTAAAGTTCATATAATTATAAACTTTTCCCAGTCAATTCAAAGCCTTAGTTATGCCAATAAATGAGTAAGACTCAGGTAACTGCCCTTAAAGGTACATGATTGATTGTTGGTCTCTGTGTTTAGAATATTTCAGAAGTGTTGACTACAGACAGCCTTCTTATTGAAAATACTAACCTGTGTGAACAGACTCAGGAATCTGCATTTCAAACAAAGGCCTTTAAGTTTAAAAATTATGTTCTACTGTACACAAAGTTTAAGAATTATAGTATATTTTATACAAAGATCATACAGTAAAATCTGTTATTTACTACCTGAGAAAATTATATGTATAAATTTAATTCATGTATGTAAATATTAAGCACTTGTTAGGGAAGGAACAGATAAAATCGACCATAAGCTTTAAGCTTCCAGCATGCTTCTCAAAAGCAGAGACAAGCTAAAGTGGTGTGGTACTCAGTCCTAACACTTGGCATCTTAAAATGCTTAACATTACTAACATCTTTTAACAAAGCAAATGTAATATCCTGAATATCTCTTATTTATTATTAAATGGTACATTTGCTAAATGTTTAAAAAGGTTAGTTACATTTACATGAGCTACCACTGCCCTGTTTTCATCTCCAGCTGTTACTCCTATTGGATGTTACCCTATCATTAAACAAGTTTCTGTCATTATTGAACTTACCTATAAAATTAACTTAAAATACTATTTTTTGCCTCTTAAGTTACTGATAATGCTCACATATTAATCTGCTACTCAGAATCTCATTTATAAAATAATTTTCTCCTCCTAGGTATTTGGAGTAGATGACAATCAAGATTATAATAGGCCTATTATCAATGAAAAACATAAAGATCTGGTAAAAGATTGGGCTCTCAGTTCTGCTGCAGTAGTAATGGAAGAAAGAAAACCACTGAGTACACCTGGATTTCACAACTCAGAGGTATACACATCTTCCTCACATTTTTTACATGCACAAAATATAAATTTTTATCATTTGTTAATTACAGTTGACCCCTGAACCACACGGGTTTGAACTGCGCAGTTCCACTGTCACACAGATTTGTTTTTTCACTAAATACATACTACAGTAGTACATGATCCATGGTTGACTCCAAGGATTGGGAACCATGGATACAGAGGGCCACCTGAAAAATTATACATGGAGTTTTGACTTCACAGTGAGTTGGAGCTCTTATTCCCCCTCGGCCCTCACTTTTTTCCAAGGGTCAGCTGTATATTATTTTAAGCAGTTAATATATCCTCTTGTAAAACACCATAATATTTTTTTTGTCAGTCAGTGAGAATGTTAAATTTCAGTTAGCAGTTAATGAGCTATATGCTCACTATCTCTGACATTGAGATAAAGTGTGTGTATATATATGTATACACACACTACATATACTTACTAGAAGGTCATGTATTTGGAATGGAAAGATCTATCATGCAAGGTTGTGCCTGATACATACAACTTACAAACCTAAATAAGTGCCCTTGTAGTGCATCCCAGGATGCAACTAGAAAGGGTGGCTTGGTTGATAGTCACGGAGTCAGTGCAGCATAGTAGAGCCTCTAACACCTGAGTACAGATCCTAGAACTGCCGTGTCTAACAGGGAACCTTAAAATCAGTCATTTCCTCTCTTCTCATCTTCAGTTTTCTTATCTATGCAAGTGGTATTTTTCTAAAACCCATTTACAGGGAAGGATATGAAGGATAGAAAGTACCCAGCAGAGTAATTGTCTTAGATTTCTGCAGTCAACAAATGTTTATCCCTTTACTACAAATGTTATTAGAATTTCATTGTACACTAATATATTGGAAGAAATGTAAAAAAATATGACTGAGAAGTATTATAATTTATTCAACTGACAAGATCTAACATTCATTGGAAGCTTTCTGCATACCATTTTACAAATAATGAAACTGAAGTTTGTAGAAATTAACTTGGTCAGGGTCTTAAAACTCATACCTTGTGAGGCCAGAATTTGAACCTTAAAGAGCTTTGATGTGTTAACCCTTTCTCTTATTCATCATGTTACCTTTCTAAAAATGAGTTAATTTAAAATATACAAATAGTAAATATATATTAAATATAAATTAAATCCTAAGGTATAAATAAAATATAAATGAAGTATTTGTGTGAAATGTATTCTTTGTAGTCAACTAAATTCAGATATATATTTGCTTATTAATATAGAATTTTTCCCTTTATGGTCTGCTATTTCCTGAAAACTGTCAAAACAATTTTATTTTGATGTTTTTCAAGATGCTTAATTTACTTATTGAAAGCAAGTGATACTTATTCAAAGCAGTGTTTTGGTATTCTGATTAATTTCGAAAGGGTGCTGGTGACTGTGAACTTGTTGGACTCCTTCTTCTCCTCGTTATCCCCTCAGCCCATGCCAAGTAAATTTATATATAGCCCAAGTATGTACCTGCCTTTGAAGGAACCACCTAAACTAGCCATTAGAACAGTCTTCACAGAATGGATCTACATAAATGTGTGTCTTTGAAACCCATTCTGTTGTGGGTATTCCTAGAATGATGTGAATGTCTCTGGTACCTCATTCAGTCTAAGAATTGTGAACAACTCCCACAAAATCTTGGCGGGAATTCAAAGGTTCAGCAGGCTTTGGTAACTTTAGGCTTTATTGTATGTATGTCACTTGTATGCAACTTACTATTTCAATCCATTATTTTTGAAATCATATAGTATATAGTCTTATGAATTTATCAGTTTTTCAACTGTCATTTGACACTTTTAATAAAATGCTTTCTGAGATAATTCAGAATAAAATTTGATCAGACCTTTCAATTCTTAGTTATCATTACAGATTCAGTACTGAGCATTGACTTAAATTTCTAGTGAGGAAACATTTTTTTCTATACACCTAGATCTTCCATCTTAAATACATAGACTGACCTGGGCCTAAGAATTATCAATATATAATCCATATATATGGAACCATATCATGAATTAAATTCTGTTTCACACTAATCATTTGCCTTAAAGACACATCTAGATGGGAGAGGTCTATGTTCAGACTGGTTATACAAAAATTCTTAAAGATTTGAGTGATTTTTAGCTTCTTCTGGAAATACGTATTGTAGAAAGAAACCTAAAGCTTTGGGCTTGTATTTGAAATCCCTGAAGACATGACCTGGCAGTTTTGAATATGCCCTGAGAGTGTGGAACCAGTCTGATTCATGGAAACATTTAAAGGACTGAAGAACAACTTAGAAATAGGTCTTAGACTCTCTGTTCTATAGACTGGAGTAGAACTAACTTTGCTGTGGTAGCCATGAAGCTATTGTAGTACACCTTTTATTTAGCAGCAGTAAATTTTAAGCTCTAAGAGTTTATTTTAGTACCATTGTTAGTGCTTAATAAGTACAGAAAATTTTACTACATTCACAGTAATAATCTTGTAGTTAAAAGAGATGCATGCCCTAGAAAATCTTTATATATAAGGAAATATAACAAATGGTAATATATCAATGTGAGGTTTAAATATTGCTTTATATGATATGTTAAAGGGAATTTAATGAATAAATGAAATTCTCTGAACATGAGAACAGGCTTGACAGACTAGATCATTTCGTTCTTTTATTTCTCTCCTTTAGGAAGGTACATCTTCGTCTGGAAACAAGCGTTGGGTTTCACAATGGGCTAGTTTGGCTGCCAATCATACGAGGCATGATCAAGAAGAAAGAATAATGGAGTTGTCTGTACCTGTTCCTTTAGAGCATGGTATTTTCTTTCCTTTTTTTTTTTTTGTGAGCCATACATCAGTTTTTAAAATATTATAAGCTAAGTCTGTGTAGTGAGAAGTGAATTAAACCTAAATAAATATATTCACATACTCTCAAGCTACTATATATAGATTTTATTTTCACTAAAACTGCAGATATCATTAATAACCCTAACTGAAAATAGAGGTAATTTGTAGATGAAGCATATGTGTGTGTGTGTGTGTGTGTGTGTGTGTACTCACAAAAACTTACATATGACTATATGTATATAACATATATACATGTGAAAATTTAAAAATAAGCCTAATACAGTTCCAAACTGTTGCATTTACTAACACATCAAATATTTAAATACCACTTTTTTCCATATGTTCTATGAAGAAAATTTACTTAGTACAACTTAATTTATTACATACATCTTTTGCAAATGTGTAATATGATTTTTATTACTACCTTTTTACTATATTTCTGTGAACTGAAATATAAAGTTTCTTTAAAAAAACAAATTATGCCTCTTATGATTTTATTATTAGATTCAGTTCATTACATTCTTCATTAAAAATAAAACCCTCAGGAGAATTTGTATGTAGCTTTTTATCTATTTTCTTAGCTGTGTTATCGCTAGAAGTTGAAATAGAAATTTATTTTGTGTTTATTGTGGCAACCAAAAATCTTTTTAGGAATTTTGTAAACATTAATTAGTCAGCAAATATTTGAGCAAGGTACACAGCAGTGTACTAGAAAAGCTGTATAATTTATCATAAAAATTAGAAGTAATTTTTAATATTACCAAAAATCTTTGGAAAGACAGCATAATTTTCAGATTGGTTCACATAAACTGATTACTGTTTGAGGAACAAAAAAGCAAGTCAGGCTAGAGAAATTTATAAAGAATCATTATCAAAGTATTATTAGCTGTGGAATGCAAAATTCTACCCTTGTTATAAAAATTAATAATACTTGGCCTTCATTATTTTGTTCCTGTTTCATCATATTCTAAATGAGCTTACTTAGATAAACTGGTAAATCTACTTATATCCTAAAATGTTCTTGTCATATATTCATTGAGTGTGTGTTAGGAGCCAGGACAGTGTGAGAATGCTAGGAAAGTACAAAAAGATAAAATAGCTGTAACTAAATAAGTTTAGTGCTTCAAGTAATACTGCAGAGATAAGACATAACCAAATAACATGATCATTTGCTAAATTAAAGTTACATTAGTAAGTTATTCAGTATTTTCCTACATTATAGCCATAGTATTGCTTTGAAATTTAGATGCTAAAATTTTAAAATTATAAAGGGATGACCACAGAAGCTATATCTAGTATCTTTTTTCCACTTATACCCAAAAGATTTAAATGCTTTATATGTTAATTTATATTTCCCTAAAAAGATCCCTTTTCTCAGAAATACATTTCATTTATTAGCAGTCAGGAAAGTCCTCCTTAAGTAATATTCTCAAAGTCTCTCACATGGAAATGTTGAAGTTATATATTTTCCCATCAACTTCTCAGTTTGAGGCTTTAATATACCAGAAGATCATAATTTAAAAATAACTCAGTTTGTGAAATTATGACAAGTCCTGTCACCTTTTTCCGTTCTTATAATTGTTAAAAATCTTTTAATTAGCTTTGAATTTTTTCTTTTAGAAAACATTGTTAAAGTTCTACTTTTTCTGTTTTACTTAGAAAATCCAGACTTGTCATTCTTTCAGTAGATAATGATGCTATTAAAAATTAGGTACATTATTATTCTTTACTATGTAATTCAAAGTATAGCAAATAAACTGTTTATTAGAGATTATTTTTACAATTCTATATATATTATGCAGAGTCCATTTTTTGTGAGTGAAATTTCACAGATGGGACAAGTCACAAAAGCAAGAATGTGAACTTCTCTCCCATCAGATCAGATCAGATAAGATCAGTCGCTCAGTTGTGTCCGACTCTTTGCGACCCCATAGGTTTAAGATAAGATGACCCTAATTTTCATCTCATAAAATTTGCTCTCTTGACTCCTGTTAGTAATGTACCTATTTGTGCATCTCAGTGTTGCATTTTCTTTTTAAATTATACTGCCACAATGTTGGCTTATTTCTTCAAAATTTTACTTTATACTTAAGCCATTTCTTAACTTCAAAATCTAAGGTAATATGACATTTGTTTTATTTTCACTTTCTTGCCCTAGTAAGTTCCTTATTTGTTGTTTTCTTTTATAGATACAGATATCAGTGAATCTGGCATTTCACTGAGAAGTACTGGCTCAGCAGCTTCCTTGGCTAGTCAGGGAGAGAGAAGGAGACGAACCCTTCCCCAGCTTCCAAGTGAAGAAAAGTCTCTTGAGAGCTCCAGAGCAAAGGTTTTAGCACAGAGGTCAGAGATAGGAGAAAAGCAAGACACGGAGCTTCAGGAGAAAGAAGCACCTGCCCAGGTATACCAGAAAGATAAGCAAGACACTGACAGAGCCTTGAGTAAAATAAACAGGGCGGTAAATGGTGAGACTCTTAAAAATGGTGGAGATAGCAAAACCCTGCTTCACTTAGGCAGCTCTTACTCTGGAAAGGAGAAAAGTGAAACTGATAAGGAAACTTCTTTGGTAAAGCAAACATTAGCTAAAATCCAGCAACAAGAACAAAAGGAACAGGCACAGTGGACACCTACTAAATTATCTTCTTCAAAAAACATTGCAGGTCAGATAGATAGATGTAGGGAGGAGTCTTTTAAGCAGGAGTCACAGCCTCAAGAAAAAATTCCAGGACTTTCTGCAGGCAAAGGAGAAAGAGCAGTACAAAACGAGGGTAAGAGAAGAAAAGCTGAGGAAATTCTGAAAAGTCAGACTTCAAAGGGAGGAGACAAGAAGGAATCTTCCAAGTCATTAGTGCGACAAGGAAGCTTCACTATAGAAAAACCTAGCCCCAACATACCCATAGAACTTATCCCCCATATAAATAAACAGCCTTCATCAACACCCCCTTCCTTAGCATTAACAACAGCCAGCAGAATAAGAGAAAGAAGTGATTCCATGGATACTGATTCTAGTATGGACACAACCCTTATTCTAAAAGACACAGAAGCAGTAATGGCTTTTCTAGAAGCTAAACTGCGTGAAGATACTAAAACTGACGAAGGCCCAGATACTCCCAGTTATAACAGAGACAACTCCATTTCACCCGAATCTGATGTGGACACAGCTAGTACCATCAGTCTGGTTACTGGAGAGACTGAAAGAAAGTCAACCCAAAAGCGAAAGAGTTTCACTAGTCTCTATAAAGATAGGTGTTCCACAGGTTCTCCTTCCAAAGATGTTGCAAAATCATCATCTTCGGGTGCTAGGGAGAAAATTGAAAAAAAAACAAAAAGTCGTTCCGCAGATATAGGTTCTCGGGCAGAGGGTCGTAAATTTGTGCAGTCCAGTGGAAGAATAAGGCAGCCTTCAGTAGATTTAACAGATGATGACCAGACCTCTAGTGTACCTCACTCGGCCATCTCTGATGTTATGTCATCTGACCAGGAAACTTACTCTTGTAAATCTCATGGAAGGACTCCATTTACCTCAACTGATGAGCATGCACATTCCAAACTGGAAGGAAGTAAAGTAACTAAATCCAAGACTTCTCCCGGAGCACCTGGCTCATCCAGTAAATCCACCACTCTGCCAAGGCCACGACCTACCAGGACTTCCCTCTTGCGTAGAGCCCGACTTGGTGAAGCTTCAGACAGTGAACTTGCTGATGCTGACAAAGCATCTGTTGCTTCTGAAGTGTCCACAACAAGTTCGACATCCAAACCTCCCACAGGAAGGCGTAACATTTCTAGGATTGACTTGTTGGCTCAGCCTCGTAGAACAAGGCTTGGCTCATTATCGGCTCGCAGTGACTCTGAAGCGACGATCTCTAGAAGTAGTGCCTCTTCACGGACCGCAGAAGCCATCATTAGAAGTGGAGCCAGATTAGTACCTTCAGATAAATTTTCTCCTAGAATTAGAGCTAACAGTATCTCTCGACTATCCGACTCCAAGGTCAAAAGTATGACCTCAGCACATGGCTCTCCTTCAGGTAAATTGGATCCAGACTTTTTATAGTATTAGTGTATTTCTTTTATGTTTTGGGACTTCTTCTTTGAAAAACTGTTAGTGTTGATTCCCAAATTTTTCAGCAGAAAGATTATACTATAGAGAGTTTTGTTCCTTAAAAAGTGACTTTAGTTAGCTTGAAAGTGAAGTGTCAGTTGCTCAGTTGTGTCTAACTCTCTGTGATCCCACGGACTGTAGCCCGCCAGGCTCCTCTGTCCATAGAATTCTCCAGGCAAGAATACTGGAGTGGGTTGCCATTCCCTTCTCCAGGGGATTTTCTGACCCAGGGATCAAACCCAGGTCTCCTGCATTACAGGCAGATTCTTTACCATCTGAGCCACTAGGAGGAAAAGTCAGAAGTTATATACACTTCCAGTTAAAGTCCCGGTACAAAATAGTGAATTCAAAATTTGAAGTATATTGAACCAATTTGGGAATTTTAATTGTCTAGTTGGTGCGATATCTGGGTTTGTTTGTCAGAATTAGATTAGGAATTATTATCTGGTCTATATAATAAAAATGAATATTGTGTTTCTGAAAACATGTTCAACTTTTAAATATCCTAACATAATTCTAAGTTCTTGTGAATCTGAAGAACAGTAGTATACTCTTTGTTACTCCTTTCAGAACTAAATGAAAAATGAGTTTTACTCTTTTCCTGTTTATTTTGAAATGTCTAATTTTTATTAAGTTAAATCGATTTATGATTGGGGTGGGCAGAAACTAATCCTTTAATTTATTTCAGTGGAAGAAGATGGATTCATGAGACAGTCACTAAGCACATGGGCAAAATTGGGCTATAGAAATTTAACTGGTTATGGGCATTACCTCATAATGTGCCATCATATCATTTAACTGTAGTAATTAGCTGTCACTGATTGTGATAATGACAAGAGCTACTTTGTTCCCACCAGAATTAACTGCCTCTGGCATATTCGTCTGTGTATATACTTTATTTTCAGAGCTGTAGCCAGTGAGAATACATGTGTGACCAAAGAGTAGCAAGACAGATATTTGTGTGTATCCTGTAAACATGGTCTTATTACTTCATAATCAGCCTCATGTGGGTGTGGCTGAAAAAGGACAGTTGAGGGGAAACCAGCTGTTAAAGGACTTAAAGATTTATTTTTGTTGGTTACCTAAGTGAGCCCTAAATCTTGAGTGAAGAGTAAAGGGAAAGTTGGTATGCAGTCTTTTCTTTTAAATTTTTACTCCTGTCACAATTCAGCCTACAAAACCCCAAACCAGTGGTACTTTGCATGTGTTATTTTTTTCATTTTCTGTTCCTCCTCTCTTCTCTTCACTGCTGCTCTCCTCCACTCCATTCACATTCCCGTCTCCTGGGCTGTGGGTGAGGCGATGGTAATCATCATGGGTGTAGCTGAGGATAGATAACATAGAGTCTAGATTCCGAAAGAATAGGTGACATTTCGATTATTACCCCTGTTCTCCTTGTTTCTACACTTCAGACTTTGGTTGGTGGCTAATAGGTGTGTTGCCAAGTATTTAAAACTACTGTCACTTGACTTAGCTTACCCCATGTTGTTACCTGGTGTTCTCGTGGCTCTGCTGCTTCGGTTCACATTGCCTTTGTGCTGCATTCTGCCGTGTGCACTCTGATTCGGTTTCTTCTGCCACAGTGCTTGTTTCCTCACCGCAAGTCTATTTAAGTACATGAAAACGTTTAAGTGCTCTTCTGTCTTAACATACGTTGTACATTACCATGTAGCATGAAACTCGTGATAACTCTTCCTTCTGTATTAGTTGTCTAGCTCTTAACACATGAGTAATCTGATTTTATTCTCAATGTTTAACAGAGGGACTTATTGAGATGCAAACCAAATATGACTATTTCTAGCAAGTCTAAGAAACAGCTATAAGATGCTATATATATATATATATAAAATATATATATGTCCTTATATATATGTGTATGATGTCTTTAAATATGTCTTCAAATTCTATATTTTAGCCTGTATTTTGTTTTCTTCTTCTTTGAGTACAGAACTTGGTAAACATGCATCTTTCTGTGTCCAAAAACTACCTTGAATTACTTAATGAAATTTCCTAGGGCAGATTGAGGTATGTGACTTTGGCCTTCTTCAAACTTACTAGCAGTATATTAAATAATTAACATCATTGAATTTAATAGTTCGAAGGGTTATTCAGTTTAGAGAACTAAAGCCAAGATTTGGAATAACCTGCCTGGTCACATAGATATATCAAGAACAGGTTGTGAATCCAAGGCATTTAATTCCCAGCCTATTGCTTTTCCTCCCACAATCAGTCCAGCTCTGAGAAACAGACTCCACTTACATGCAGACTTCCAGAGGACAGCTAGGCTATTGCATTATTATCAGGAGTATATATACAACCAGTATACAATATAAATATTTTGGTATTATTCACTATAATCTTTTAATTATGATGTTCTACCAAGTTCATGTTCTCTTGCCCACCTTTTGAGCCTAAAGCCACATTGTGGTCCAGGATTATATATTCAGATTCTTTTAAGATGCCTATTTTCCAGTTTTATATCCTATCTAGGACAATGACCTGGATCTTTCAGTCAGTGGTAACATACTAAAATAGTTACATGTGGTAAATAGTAATTACAACATTTCTACTTAATATAATTATAAATCTTAAATGGAGAAAGGAAATAAAAATTCTTAGCTTTTGAAATAGTTAAAAGAATGTGAAACCATCCTTGTCAGCGTTGCTAAGCACACTATAAACTTTTAAAAATCTTAAAAATGCCTGACCCTGGAACCTGTGAAATTATCCAAACTATAATACATAAAAATAATTCTGTAAAGCTTCAAATTATATATTTTAGCCTATGTTACGAAAAAGCTTTTCCAAGAAATGACTATGATAAAAATAGAATGGAAATCTTGTATTTGGCAAAATTAAGAGTAAGATTTCTTCTATGCTTCTTTAATTCTGATGTAATATGCTTTTAGGAGTTTAGTCCACCCCCCGCCCTCACCAACCCTTCAAAATTTTTTTCAATGATCCTTCAATATGAAGTTATATTGAATATCCAGATTTATTTAATATATTTAATAAGATATATTTAAAACTAAGTACCCTGAATTACCAAAGTAAGGCTTCCCCAATGGCTCAGTAGGTAAAGAATCTGCCTGCAGTACAGGAGACCTGTATTGATCCCTCAATCAGGAAGATCCACTGGAGAAGGAAATGGCAACCCACTCCAGTATTCTTGACTGGAGAATTTCATGGACAGAGGAGTTGGGCAGGCTACAGTCCATGGGATTGCAAATAGTCGAACACAACTGTGTGACTGATTTTCACTTTCACCCTGAATTATCAAAGTAAGGCAGTTGGTTTTCATTATGTTTTAAGTATACATTCTAAAATTTTCAAAAATCATGTTAATGTCCTTAAAATTTTTTTAGACTTTTTGCTTTCCCATTTTGATTCTAATCCTCAAAATTTATAGATGATGATGTTAACTCTTGGACATGCATGGGTTGAGTTATTTCTTCCCAAGTCAAAGACCAATACAGAACACCATGATCTTATTGTTACATGCTCAGACATATTAAACATGTTTGTGGCTTAATTTCCCACAAAAGTATTTTTGCTAAGTCACTTCAGTCGTGTCCGACTCTCTGTGACCCCATAGATGGCAGCCCACCAGGCTTCCCTGTCCCTGGGATTCTCCAGGCAAGAATACTGGAGTGGGTTGCCATTTTTTATCTAGGTATAAAAATGTAGTGTTTGTCTTCTGAAATTTATTTGTTACATCTGTAGATAATGATGTGTTTTGATGTCAGCAAAGTTTTGATTAAGAGTAAAAGAAATCAAAGCACTCACAGATAAATGATCCTAATAACTCTTTTTCCCCTTTTAAAGTATTTAGACATCATGAATAGTATATTTTCTTGATGAATGTAGTAGTTTATTACTTCCACAAGAGGGAGTGTTGTATAATTTTATAGCTAAAATGAGCAGACTTCTAACTAACATAACTAGAATAATTTTCAGGTTAGCTACAAAATAAGCCCATCTTACTTTTTCTCATATTACTATATGTGCTGTCCAGCACTTCATCAACCCAAGAAGCTTCTTAGAGATTGGCATTTTAGATACCTTCAACACAGATTTTCAATTTAAGCATTTATCTGAAATGCCTTATTAGTACCAGTATATCAAATGAGCCTAATAATATAAAGTTACATTTATATTCTCTAAATATTTGAGATAGTTACATTTGTTACTACTAGTTAATAGTTACATTTGATTCTCTAAATAATTTTATCTAAGCAGGGTAAAATTCAAGAAGAAAGTAAAAATTTTTTCAGCCCTGTAAAAATCATAAAACAATCATTCTATGAGAATTCTAGGATGTCTTTTTTTTTTAATTAGTCTAACTTGAAATTTTTTAAAATAAAATATTTATCTAATTTTAAAGCACTTGGAATGAGTTTTGCATTCTGAGTGTCAGTAGATCTGGCTTAAACTTTGATTTAAGCAAGTCACAGGACCTTTCTGGGCCCAATTTTTATGTATAGATTGAAGAATTTAAACTAGCTCATGTCCAAAGTCATTTTATTCTAAAATTCTATGAAATAAGTAGGCACTGGGGAAAGTTAAAAACATTTTTACTTGAAGTTTCCTCTACAAAAGCTAGTTAGATTATAGGGATTTTTCTTCAGATAAAATATATTGCTGCTATAGTTTGGAAGCAAAGATTAAGAAAGCAAAGGTATTGAGAGAACTTCTTCGACAAATAATAGGTTAGAGGTCCTGGCTTTAACTCCCATTCACAGTCCCTTTCACCAGTAGTCATCATGTCTCATTTTTCATTCGGAGATTAACTTAAGCTTTGCTTCATAGCACACCATGTATGATATACTTTCCATTGGTAGAGATAACCTTTAGTTATTTGAAGACTTACTAATCATATTTTTATTTTATGCTATGACCTATCTATTTTATATTTTCCTTCTCTCCTTCCTTATATTATTTTTTTCATTTTTTATGCAGTTTTAAAGCTTACTTTTTATAGTTATTCCAAAATACTGGCTGTCTCCCCCATCCTTGAGCTCATCTTACACCCGATAATTTGTACCTCCCACCTGGCTCCCATATTGCTTCTCCTCTTTTAAAAGTTATTCTTAGAAACTTCAGTATTTTTGCTGGATTCTGGATAGACATAAAAAAACAGGTGGAAAGTTTATGAATTTCATTTGAAAAAGAAGTTTTTCTTTTATTCTTTTCTCCAAAAGGTAATGATTTTCTGACCTGGAGAGTTAGATTGCACAATTTAAATTCTAACGGGGCTCAGCTAATATACAGTCACCTGGTAACTTATGTCACCTGACATTTAGCCCTTGTTTCTCACTTTCTCATTCTGCTTTCATGTGCTCTGCCACTCAAGGAGTCTACCAGTTATTGATGCCATTCTCTCTAAATTACCTCCATATTAACAACCCTGAGTTCTGTAATACCTGTTTTCATACCTTCTGCAGTTTATTAAAACTCTTTGTTACTGATTTTGTCTCCTCTCCAATTTTCAGTTATAGGTATGGTTACATAGTTTTCAAGTCAAAAATCAGGAAATTTAATCTAACAAAAGATCTTTTTTATTTACAGATTTCCTTTTATGAATAATATTCTAGGGTAACAAAATAAAAAAAAAACATTTAGCATTTAATGAAATACCTTTATTAAAAGGTACAGATTTGTTTGCTATATATCTAATTGCCTTGCTGTGTTTCTTTAAAAAAAAAAACAAAACTTATTTACTCTTGTTCCTTAATTTTTCCTAAAGCTGTTTTCAAGTCTTAGGGTCAGTTCAAATGTCTAGAAACTAGTAAATTTCCACCATGGTAAAAGTATTATTTGTGTTAATAAATTATCTTCTAATGTTAAAATCAGAAATTATTTTTAATAATCCCTTCAAAAAAAACTGATTAATTACCTGGAGTTCCAGATATGTGTTTATGTACACTTTTACAGAAAGCCATGAAATTTTGGCCTATTTTCATTCTCTCAAAGAAGAGTTTAAATCCAGACCAATGGGTAGGCACTGATTTATGATATAGTCCTGATGACAGATTTCTCTGTTCTTAAAGCAGTTCTGGGAACAATGTTTATCAATCTTTTTTGAATGCCAACTCAGCGTTACAGAACCTTACGCAGAAGTGAAGTTTATGAAAGAAAAGAAAGACAAGAAAGGCATAAAATTCAAGTGGAGTAGGATAAGGGAATTCTAGACTTCACCAATGTACACAGCCTAGAGTCAGCTTCTGTTTTATAAAAGAGAAAGATAAAGAAAGCTCTTAATATTAACAGCAGTTGGAACTTATAACAGAAGCTAAGGTTTAGCCACCAAAAACGTCTCATGCTTTTTTACTAGATTTTCCTATTTTGAGGAAAGGAAATGGTCAGTATCTAGGAATTAATTCATTTATTCAAACATATTTATTAAACATTTGTTAGCCAGACACTGCTAAATGCTAGGAACCTGTTAGTGGTTAAGCAGGCATAATTCCTGCCCTTGTGAAATTTTCCATAGATTAGCCATTTTTTCCCTATTTTTTAACCTCTTTATGCTTCATACTTTATTTGCATGTTTAATTATTATATTAGCAGTAGTAGTGATCTGTCTGCATTAATTTGTCTTCTGATTTTCAAATGTGTCTGCAAAACCATTTTTTAAATCTTTACTAACCTTAAATAAGAAAGTGATTACCACTTTCTTTAATGTGACTATTGTCAGTATCTCCTGTGCCGTAAATGTTAATGGTTGTGAGAATACCTTTGTAGGTTTTCACTCCTTGTAGGTTTTATTGCCATTGTCTATTTTCACCTGTATGCTTTCAATGTCAAAGCAGCAGAGTTGTATTGAAGATGCTTTGTTGTGTTTTTACCGTGTAAAAAGATTTTTTCCAATCATAGCATAACAGGATGTTGAATGACAGAGGTAATGTTTTTTTTTTCTGCCATAAAGGCATAATTTCCACAGCAGGAATTATGCATATTTGTTTGTTGGGAAAAGAGGGTTTTTACCATCTCCATGTTGAAAAGTCCATGTGGCATGAGGAAATCTTTTCCCTTATTTTATTTTTGTTGTTGTTGTTGCTGTCATTAAAAAAAAAAAAATCCATAAATGAGAAATATTTGCAATTAAATAGTACCTGAGTTAAACATTTATGAATAGAGCTTGCTTAGTTGTTTGTCATTAGTCAGTTTTTCATCTGAATGTTTGTTTACTCACCATGCTACAGAAAATGTGATCTCTCTATTGTTCTTAATTCTTCATTGTTTTTAATTCACCAAAGTATGATGTTTCTATCTTTAAGGAGCAGTAGACTTAATGGTTTTGTAAACTATGTGTATGTCAGTTTTTGAAAATTGTGCTGTGTGTGGTCTCATGGTGTTTTTGAAATCATGATTTTTATTTTCTCTCTTTTAAAAGATAACATAATAATTCTTTTTTTAATAATTAAACTAATTTAGTAAATTCAAGATGGAGGCGCTTTCCTACTGATTATGCTTCCACCTCAGAAGATGAATTTGGATCAAACCGTAATTCCCCTAAACATACCCGTCTACGTACTTCTCCAGCCCTGAAAACGACTCGATTGCAGAGCTCTGGGTCAGCAATGCCTACTAGTTCTTCATTCAAACACCGGATAAAAGAGCAGGAAGACTACATCCGAGATTGGACTGCCCATCGAGAAGAAATAGCCAGGTTGGTTTTAATCCGTGATCTCTAAGAGTTGAAATTATTTGTTACTGTTTCAACTTGATAATAAGATTAGCTTTTACTTTGTTTGTACCAAGAAATGAAATCCACAGAGAAGTAAGAACTTTAGTTTTGTTGATAGTATTACTCATTACCCTTTTTTTTTTTTTTAATGCAAGTGCTACTTACATAATAAAGAATTTATTTTGGTAAACTCCCCTTTCTTATTTCCAGTAGAAACGCTGATGAATTAATATAATTTTGAAAGGTGGTCAGTATCAGCTCTACATAATTGAGAATTTTTATTTTTTTACCTTCCAAAGAGGTGTACTTGTTAGAGATGTTGCTAACGTTCTCTGGGGAGAGTTAGAGTAGGCAGATTATTACTTGCACTTTTATGAGTTCATTAGATTGAGTTAGTACAATCCTTTAATAATTAAATGAGAATATTATTTTGAATATTAAATATGTTTATAATAAACTTAAGATTACATAATTAAAAGTAAAATTCTTGCTGCAGATGTGATTTTTAACCCCTAACATTGCACTTGACCATTTAATAGAGGCTCTATTCAAATATATGTTACAGTAGTTAGGGTTTTTTGGTAAATTTGTAAGTTATTAAATTTTACTGCAGTATGCCACATGTTTCCTAAACATTTTCACTGTGTACATGCTAAAATTATTTCTGCTTTTAGCTTGAGGTCCTAATTTTCTTATACTTGACAACATTTATTAAAGAAATTATATATAATAATTCATAAATTCCTTTAAAATTTTTTATGATGATTTTATGATGTTTATCTTTTTTTCTTTACTCTGTGGACTTCTGTGAATTGTTTCTTTTTTTTCTTAGATCATTAGTTTATTGTTTTTTTTGTTGTTGTTGTTCAATGACTATTCACTTGTGGTTGCTTTTAGTTCTTGCAGAACATGCCCTTCTAATCTCATTGTGTTGCTTAAACATTACTTTTTGGCCATGTAAATGACAATAATTGTTGAAGCATTGTAAGCCAGTTCTGATTAGAGTATGGGCATGCATGTGCTTTGGGATCCATGCATTACTGTGCATTGTGCTAAGTCACTTCAGTCATGTCTGACTCTGTGCAACCCCATGGACTGTAGCCCACCAGGCTCCTCTGTCCATGGGATTCTCCAGGCAAAATTACTGGAGGGCATTGCCATCCCCTCCTCCAGGGGACCTTCCTGACCTAGGGATCAAACCTGCATCTCTTACGTGTCCTGCATTGGCGGACAGATTCTTTACCACTAGCGTCGCCTGGGAAGCCACTCCATGCATTATTATGGGCCCACAAAACTCCTGCAATGAGACAGTCTTGATACTACATTTTTTTTCTTGTGGGCACAGCTGGCAACAACAGGCCTTGCTCTTGTCTCATTTTTTTTTCCTCCCCATGGAGAAGTCTCACCACATGAACACAAGGGGTACACGAGGGAACTAGAGTGTTCTGCTTTTTCTTAGGAGGCTTTGCCTCTTAAGCTCTCTATCCTAAACTAGGAGACTGAACACCTTCTTCTGGGCCAAACCCACTTCCCTGTCCCTAAACAGAAAAAAATTATGATACAAAGGGGAAAGTGACTAAGAACTGTCTGTTATATTTTCACTTGGTTTTATTTTGTTAGTATGTGTATTTTATTACCCTTGTCTGTATATATTTTATTATCTGTAGTAGTACTCTAAGGCTAGCCTATTTAATACCTAATGATTCTATGCCTTTTTCCTCCAGTTTGTTAGTAGCATTATGTTAATAAAATTTGCTGTTGGGATTTAATTTTTCAAGGTATATTTTCCACTCATACATCTCACAGGAAGAGAGAGTATTTTTATTTTTGTTTATTAAGATATTAAAAAAAGTAAGAGGGGAGGATAGGAAGTATAGGAGGAAAGAAAGTTAATGTTGATGTTTAATGTTCTATAGAATACTGACGTTTTCTTAATGTGCATAAATTTATTTTCAAATAACTAAACTAAATAGAATGTGAGAAGTACATGTTTTATTTCTGTAAGTTGGCTACCACTTTCACTTAAGAAATTTGAAAAGCATAATAGTGATTTTAATTGATTACAAAATGTTTTATGCTTTGTCGTACTCTTTTTGCTTAGATTTTAGAGCTATATTACTAAGCCAGCACCTTTACGCCTCTGCAGTTTTGTTTTGGATCAAATTAATGTTTGCATAAGTTTTTTTCATGTATTGTATAATCCCCATCCACATGTAATTCCCATCCACTCGACAAAGAATTCTTAAGCAACTTGTATGAGTAGAACGTAGTATTTAGCATGAGTGAAGTGTAAAGATGACTTAGACATGAGTGTCCTCAGAGAGTTCGGAGTCAGAGGAAAGAAGTAAAGGTGTTCTGATATGAGCTGATATCGGGCAGAGTGGTGAAGAGGTTATAGAAAGGGTGAAGTTTGAACTTCCCTAGTAGTCCAGTGGCTAGGACTCCATGCTTCCAATGCAGGGGGCCTGGGTTTGATCCTTCGGCAGGGAACTAGATCCCAACACTGCAACTGGAAGAACCTGCTTGCTGTAACTAAGGCCTGACACAGCCTAATTAATTAATTAATTATTTGTAAAAGGGTGTCTACAACAGGAATTTACTGGAGGTTGAAAAGAGAATAGAAATAGCGTGGAAAAAAAGGGATGGGTGAAGTTTGTCCGAGTCTAAGATGTAAAGGTGTATAGTTAATAGATGACCAAATTGAAGATAATCCTAAGCCAGCTAAATAATAGGAGACGTTGAATGCCAGCCAAGAAGAGTACATATTATTTTATATATACGACTTATGTTTAAGATTTTTGAAAAGGATGGTAAGATCTATATTAAAAGAAGGTTACTCTTAAGAGCAATTTGTAGAATTGTGTGAGAGAGCAGAGAACCTAGAGATTAACTAGTAATCTGTTCTAGAAGTTAATGTGCAAGGCATTGAAGGCCTAAGTTAAGATAGTGTTAGTGACGGTATAAGTGGAGATATGGACGTGTAATATTTGACAGTGTTTGATGATTGCCAGAATAACTCCATGCTTGTTCAAATGAATATTGTTAAGAACTCCTATGAGCAGAATGTAGTTTTTAGCACGAGTGACCCGTAAAGGTGACTCAGAAATGGATGTCTTCAGAAACAAAAGACAAAAAGAAAGATAAGCTCTGTTTTAGGCATGCTGACTCAGGTATCGGCAGGTACTTTTGGAACAGACGTGTGAAAGAGTATAGCTCTGCAGCATAGGAAGCTCATGAGAGCTAGAATCATCGTTTTGGAAGTCAGACAAAAAGAAAATAGTTGAAGCTGTGATCATAGACATTGCCAGGAAGTGGTGAGTGAACTGAGAATATTATTGAACTCTGAGGGATAACCTAATATGATCAAAATCATGGACTCTGGGATCAGACCTTCTCAATTCAGACCCAGCTCTGCCATGTGGTCTGTAAGACCCTAGACAAGTAAGTAACTGTGCACTAGTTTCATGTGTAAAATGGACATGACCATAGTGTCAGCTTGAAAGAGTTGGCAAACCAAGGCATGTGCATAACCTAGGGTTTGACATATAGTAAGCTATCAAATGTTAGTTATATTTAAATGGAGTGCAGAGAAAACAGTGGTGTGTGTATATACTCAAACATGATTGTATTTATAACATAATTGTGAGCATTCAGTTTTCTGTATATTTGATAATATTAAATTTATGAGACTCCAGATATAATTGGAGTTTCAGAATCAATGTTGTATTCTTCAGTTCAGTTCAGTCACTCAGTTGTGTCCGACTCTTTGCAACCCAATGAAGCACAGCACACCAGGCCTCCCTGTCCATCACCAACTCCCAGATTTTACCCAGACTCATGTCCATTGAGTCGGTGATGCCATCCAACCATCTCATCCTCTGTCGTCCCCTTCTCCTCCTGCCCTCAATCTTTCCTAGCATCAGGGTCTTTTCCAATGAGTCAGCTCTTCGCATCAGGTGGCCAAAGTATTGGAGTTTCAGCTTCAACATCAGTCCTTCCAATGAACACCCAGGACTGATCTCCTTTAGGATGGACTGATTGGATCTCCTTGCAGTCCAAGGGACTCTGAAGAGTATTCTCCAACACCACAGTTCAAAAGCATCAATTCTTCGACAGTCAGCTTTCTTTATAGTCCAACTCTCACATCCATACATGACCACTGGAAAAAGTATAGCCTTGGCTAGACGGACCTTTGTTGGCCAAGTAATGCTAAAATATGGGAAACCTAAGAATCTCAACCAAAGTTTCATTCAGATTTTCATTTCAAACATTGTTTTACAATGTTCTTTTTTCCTAAGAATAATAATTCTGATATATAAGTAGTCTATTTTTAATATTGAAATGATTATTAAATAAATGTGTCATAAAACACCTACCTAATGAGTCTTATTCCCTGATTTGATTGACCCCAAAGTTGTCATCTGACACTTCCAGGTCAAGAGGAAAGAGGCTTTATTACTGAATCTTTTACATATATTATTTTTATTCAGAGATCAGATCAGTCGCATCCAACTCTTTGCGACCCCGTGAATCATAGCACGCCAGGCCTCCCTGTCCATCACCAACTCCCGGAGTTCACTCAGACTCAAGTCCATCGAGTCAGTGATGCCATCCAGCCATCTCATCCTCTGTCGTCCCCTTCTCCTCCAGCCCCCAGTCCCTCCCAGCATCAGAGTCTTTTGCAATGAGTCAACTCTTTGCATGAGATGGCCAAAGTACTGGAGTTTCAGCTTTAGCATCATTCCTTCCAAAGAAATCCCAGGGCTGATCTCCTTCAGAATGGACTGGTTGGATCTCCTTGCAGTCCAAGGGACTCTCAAGAGTCTTCTCCAACACTATAGTTCAAAAGCATCAATTCTTCGGTGCTCAGCCTTCTTCACATAAGTATATTTTTTAATATTTTAAAATACAGTGATGGTTTATATTTTTCAAGGCTCAATATTTGTGATTAAAATTACAAATACATGGTAATCTTAATGGCAAAAAACCAAATTGTAAGTTTAATACATTTTATTACAAGTTTTTTTATATTTTTGGTAAGAGCCAATTTAATTTAGTGGCCAGAATTAAGTGATAAGGATTTCCTTGTAATATATGCACACTTAGTTTTTTCAGTCATGTCTGACTCTTTGCAGACACAACTGAAGGCTGTCCATACACACTATGGTCTGTAGCCTGCCAGGCTTCTCTGTCCATGGGATTTTCCAAGCAAGAATACTGGAGTGGGTTGCCATGCCCTAATCTTCCCTACCCAGGGATTTAATGCATGTCTCCATCATTGAAGGTGGATTCTTTACCCCTGAGCAACCAAGTAAGTCCTTATAATATGTAAAGCAATGTAATGAAACATTACAAAAGTAGGAAGTCAAGAGATACCTGGAGTAACAGGCAAATTTGGCCTTGGAGTACAAAACAAAGCAGGTCAAAGGCTACCAGAGTTTTGCCAAGAGAACGCACTGGTCATAGCAAACACCTTCTTCCAGCAACACAAGAGAAGACTCTACACATGGACATCACCGGATGGTCAACACCAAAATCAGATTGATTATATTATTTGCAGCCAAAGATGGAGAAGCTCTATACAGTCAGCAAAAACAAGACCAGGAGCTGACTGTGGCTCAGATCATGAACTCCTTATTGCCAAGTTCAGACTTAAATTGAAGAAAGTAGGGGAAACCATTAGACCATTCAGGTATGACCTAAATCAAATCCCTTATGATTATACAGTGGAACTGACAAATAAATTCAAGGGATTAGATCTGACAGACAGAATGGCTGAAGAACTATGGACAGAGGTTTGTGACATTGTGCAGGAGGCAGTGATCAAGACCATCCCCATGGAAAAGAAATGCAAAAAAGCAAAATGGTTGTCAGAGGAGACCTTAATGCAAAGTCAAGTGGACCTTAGGAAACAAAGCTAGTGGAGGCGATGGGATTCCAGTTGAGCTACTTCAAATCCTGAAAGATGATGCTGTGAAAGTGCTGCACTCAATATGCCAGCAAATTTGGAAGACTCAACAGTGGCCACAGGACTGGAAAAGGTCCGTTTTCATTCCAATCCCAAAGAAAGGCCATGCCAAAGAATGTTCAAACTACTGCCCAGTTGCACTCATCTCACACACTAGCAAAGTAATGCTCAAAATTCTCCAAGCCAGGCTTCAACAGTATGTGAATCATGAACTTCCAGATGTTTAAACTGGATTTAGAAAAGGCAGAGGAACCAGAGATCAAATTTCCAACATCATTGAATCATAGAAAAAGCAAGAGAGTTCCAGAAAAACCTCTACTTCTGCTTGTTTGATTATGCCAAAGTCTTTGACTGTATGGATCACAACAAACTGGAAAATTCTTTAAGAGATGGGAATGCAAACCACTGACCTGCCTGCTGAGAAATCTGTATGCAGGTCAAGAAACAACAGTTAGGACTGGGCATGGAACAACAGACTGGTTCCAAATCGTGAAAGGAGTACATCAAGGCTGTATATTGTCACCCTGCTTCTTTAACTTATATGCAGAGTACATCATGCAAAATGCCAGGCTGGATGAAGCCCAAGTTGGAATCAGGATTGCCAGGAGAAATATCAGTAACCTCAGATATGTAGATGACCCAACCCTTATGGCAGAAAGTGAAGAGGAACTAAAGAGACTCTTGATGAAAGTGAAAGAGGAGAGTAAAAAAGTTGGCTTAAAACTCAACATTCAGAAAATGATGATCGGGGTCATCCAGTCCCATCACTTCATGGCAAATAGATGGGGAAAAAATGGAAGCATTGAGAGACTTCATTTTCTTAGGCTCCAAAATCACTGCAGATAGTGACCCCCAGCCATGAAATTAAAAGGTTTGCTCCTTGGAAGGAAAGCTATTACCAACCTAGACAGCATGTTAAAAAGCAGAGACATTACTTTGCCAACAAAGGTCTGTCTAGTCAAAGTTGTGGTTTTTCCAGTAGTCATGTATGAATGTGAGAGTTGAACTATAAAGAAAGCTGAGCACCAAAGAATTGATGCTTTTGAGCTGTGGTGTTGGAGAAGACTCTTGAGAGTCCCTTGGACTGAAAGGAGTTCCAAGCAGTCAATCCTAAAGGAAATTAGTTCTGAATATTCATTGCAAGGACTGATGCTGAAACTGAAACTCAAATACTTTGGCCACCTGATACAAAGAACTGACTCATTGGAAAAGACACTGATGCTGGGAAAGATTGAAGGTGGGAAGAGAAGGGGATGACAGAGGATGAGATGGTTGGATGGCATCACCAACCTGATGGACGTGAGTTTGAGTAAACTGTGGGAGTTGATGATGGACGGGGAACCCTGGCGTGTTGCAGTGCACTGGGTTCCAGAGAGTCGGACGTGACTGAGTGACTGAACTGAAATAGCCTATTAACAATGTTGTCATAGTTTCTGCTTCTTCACCATTGCAGCCCTTAGGACCTAGCACAGTGACCAGATCATTAAGTATTTACTGGTAAATAAAAAGAAATTGACTGTAGATTGCTTCTGTTGGGCCACCAGCTTCAAGTTAGCTTCTCTTTTTAAATCTGTGGTTAAGTTTCTATGCAGTTACTCCATTCCTTGAAAGCCTTTCAAGCTCACATTTTGCATAAGTTAAAAAGTTACTTTGCGCTTTGGATTTTAGAGTTGGAAAGCCTATACAGGTACTTTACAAATATTCTGTCATTCCAAAGCTTTTGGTTACTGTGGAAGTAACCAAATTGAGATCCTGTGTAGTGGCTGCATAACTTAGCAAATGTTCAGTTATCTCTGATAACAGTTACTTAGTTCTTCAGTCCATGTGGCTGAAAATACAAATAAATGACTTTAGGGACATGAACTCAAAACATGGAATCTGGCCCTGTCTCAGCTACTTTTAAGTTGGTGGTCATGAGCAAGCCAATAATTTTGTCTTAAAATGCATCTTTCTTCGTAATCAGTTAGATAAGTTCTACTTCTACCTTGTGACCCTCAAATGACATGTGATGTACTATAAAGTATGGTAGATAGCATAAAATGCTATGCTGTGTCAGAGCTCCTCACTTCTTTGGTACCATACACCACTGGGGCCATCTGGAGAAGCTTAGGGAGCTCCTCTCAGAAATGTATAAACATTAGAAACAATTATATTGAAATACAGTTTTTAAAATATTTTTAAAATGATATAGTAGTTAGTATATGATTCTTCATTAACATAGTAAGTATAATGTTATTGCTGTGGGTATAATGAAGTAGTTTTGAAGTCAGTCAGTTCAGTTGCTCAGTCATGTCCAACTCTTTGTGACCCCATGTATCGCAGCACGCCAGGCCTCCCTGTCCATCACCAACTCCTGGAGTTCACTCAGACTCACGTCCATCGAGTCAGTGATGCCATCCAGCCATCTCATCCTCTGTCGTCCCCTTCTCCTGCCCCCAGTCCCTCCCAACATCAGAGTCTTTTCCAGTGAGTCAGCTCTTCGCATGAGGTGGCCAAAGTACTGGAGTTTGAGCGTTAGCATCAGTCCTTCCAATGAACACCCAGCACTGATCTCCTTTAGGATGGACTGGTTTTGAAGTAGTGGTGACTAAATGTTGTGATATACTCATAGGAACTATAACGTGATTAGTTCTGCGGACAAAAATCACCGGTACTGCTAATGCCACTGTTGTTTGTTGCTTATCTTTGTAATTGAAAGAAATGCTAGTTTCATTTAGGTTAGTGAAAATAAAGCTGTAATTGCTTTTCTCATTCAAGTTCACAGGCCTTTGAATTGTTTACCGAGCCCAAATTTAAGAACTACTATAATATATTAATGCTAGTAATTACCATTAACAGTGTGTTTTTAAAAGATACATATCACTACTTCAGGCATTTAACACATCTATTTGAAAGTGACAGCTTATAAATTATGTGTGGTTTAGTTTGATTCATATCGGAATTAACATTTTAATTCTTCCAATATCAAAATAGTTAATGGCACGTGTAGAAACTCTGGAGTTTTGAGGACAAATCTTTAAATATACAACTTATAAAACTGATTCTATTGCAGTGATTGTTTGTAGACCTGTTGTGTGAAAGAATTAAACTTCTTTTCTAAAATTATCGCCAGGATCAGCCAAGATCTCGCTCTCATTGCTCGGGAAATCAACGATGTAGCAGGAGAGATAGATTCAGTGACCTCCTCGGGCACTGCCCCTAGTACCACAGTAAGCACTGCTGCCACCACCCCCGGCTCTGCCATAGACACTAGAGAAGAGGTAGGAGATCTTCATGGAGAGATGCATAAGGTTCTTTCTTTTCTTTATTTCTTTTGCTTTTAGCTTTTTGCTTAGTTTTTTTTTTGGTTACATCCATCCTCCCTATTTGCATGAAGCTCTGCATTTGCCAACTTTGCTTTAACAAATTTCTTTTCTTATAACAAAACTAGTAAAGGCTAACATTTGGTCTACTATTAGCATGAAGCTGTAAAATTATTTAAAATAAACACTTTGTAAAATACAAAAATAAATGGTACCTAGAAAGCATATCCAAATTTGGTAAATAATTGTATAAATAATAAATCATTATATAAAGTTTCTGTAAATCTTACATAGGTTCTTCACTAGAAATTATCTCTAGTAGCAAGACAAAGTCTATAGTTTTTACTACTTAAAATAATTCTGTTGATGAATATATACATACATATATATATATATGCACAAAGATTCTTCAAAAATTGAAATATACATACATATACACACTCACTCAAATATATGTATTCAGTTTTAAAACATTCTTGTGAACTGTGCAATGTAAGTTAGCATATACAGACTATTGCCCCAAACCAGCGTCTCCTGCTCTCCCCCTCCAGGGGACACCACAAACACAGATGGCTCCAGAAGTTAACTTTAAAATATAATATAAAAATAATGGTATTCTGGCCATGTTTGGTTTCTTGATTTGGTGCAGAGATACCAAAAAAAGACAGACATTTTGAAAGAATGAGTTACAGTTTTATTAGGACAAAGCCACACTGATTTGTTTAATTATCCTCTGTTTTATGCTATAATGTCAGAATTGAGTAGTTGAACAGACATTGTAAGACTGCACAGCCTAAAATATTTATCATTTGGCCCGTTACAGCAAAAATGTGCCAACCCCTAATGATGATTTATTTCATTTCCTTAATTTTATAAAATAATGTTCTCAATAGTAGCCAAAAATGGCTAGCCTTTTTGACACATTTAATTCTGGTAAACTCTTCTACGAAAATTTTCTTCAGTTGCTTTTTGTCACATTTATAATTTTATTCTTTAATGGTCATAATTTCATTGTTTTTTTTCCCCTTTATGTGTTCTCTAATTTGGTAAATAATGTTTCATCAGTCTGTGTAGTTTTGTTACCACACTGATCAATTGTAAATGTGTATAAAATTCATCCTTATTGGTGAAAAACAAAAGGATCTTCTTGGTGGCAAGACATACACAATTCTTCCTGGTACATTTTGAATGATGAAGATATTATTTTCTCAGCTGTCTAACTAAATTATACCTAACGTGATTGTACATTCACTCAGACTCAGTAAAATTTTTCAAACATTTCATTAAGTAGAATTCCATTTTTTCTTTTTGGCTTCATTTCTTATTACTGTATTAGAGTTTATTCCTTCTTCAGTAAACCTGAGTTACTTTGTACTATACGTACGTAATTTGCACTGCAGATGGCAGTATGTCACTTGTACCGGAATATGTCATTTCTGTAGCATTACCGCTAAAAGTTTATCTAAGGTAAAAATACTTGGTGAATTAAATTTTTTTTTTTCTTTTGTAAACTTAATTATAATTTGTAATTTATGTATCTGTGAAGAAATTTGGCACCTGGATTTGGGGAGAAAAAAAGGAAAAAACAAGATAGGAAACTAAAAGAAAAAGAAACATTATTTTACACTGGTAAGGCAATGTGAGTAAAATGAACGCCTTGTCCATCTACATGGCTCAGCTTTTTCTAGTTACCATCTATGTTTTCCGTTGGGGGAAACTTTATCCACGGAAGAATCAAATTTAACATAGTTATTATATATATTTTGGATTTTGAAAATAAAATCTATGTAGATGAACATCTGTTTTATAAAACGGACACCTTTGAAGTGCTTATAAAAAGAAAGAGTAATTGGTTTATTGAAGATCTCATGCTTCTGTTACTACCTGAGAATGGAATAACTTCTAACTATAAAAACTGTAATGCCAGTATCTGTGTTTTTCCAAATTACTCTATGCTCATGAGGATTTGCTTTTGTCCTGTTAGTTAGTTGATCGTGTTTTTGATGAAAGCCTCAACTTCCGAAAGATCCCTCCATTAGTTCATTCTAAAACACCAGAAGGAAACAACTGTCGGTCTAGTGACCCAAGACCTCAACCAGCAGAGCCTCCTGATCACTTAACAATTACAAGGCGGAGAACCTGGAGCAGGGATGAAGTGAGTAAACTATAAACTTCAACATATGGCAGAGGATGCATGCTCCATTGGTCAGAAAAAGAGGAGGAGAACTGTTCCATGTATGTGTGTGTGCCCAGTCGTGTCTCATTGCAGTGTGATGGACTGTATGTAGCCTGCCGGGCTCCTCTGTCCATAGGGTTTTCCTGTCGAGAATTCTGGAGTGACTTTGCATTTCCTTCTCTGGGGGATCTTCCCAACCCAAGGATTGAACCTGTGTCTCCTGCATTGGAGAGTCTTTACCGTTCACACCACCTGAGAATTCCCTTGTTTAATACTTACAAGCCTCTTAAGATAAACAGGGAAGGTTTGGGAATGGTAGAGGATTGGTGGGCTTTGGATTATTTTTGGAGCCTCACTTCAGGTCCTGTAAAGACTACATTTGTAAAACAAGGACAATTTTATATGGTTTTGTTCAGTATATAGGGCTGGGAAAAAAGTGCTTGTCCTTACAAGTAGAATAGAATTTCATCCTGGCATCACATCAATTACAAATCATTAACTCTAAATGAATTTAGTTCCTAAAGGGCAAAAGCAAAACTTCAAAGTTTGTAGTATAATACAGGTACATGTCTTTCAGCACTGCAGCAGGGAATGATTTCTTAAAAGACACAAAAAGTCTTGACTTATAAATAAAAGATTGATAAGTTTGAGTGTATTAAAGGACTATGTGAAACATACAGGCAACAAGAGATTAGAATACAGAATATATCAGAGCTCCTACAATCAGTTTAAAAAAGCAAAACAGCCCAAAAGAAAAATCTGCAAAAAACATGTGCAGCATTTCACTGAAAATACCCAAGGCCTATGAAGAGATGTTCAGCTTCATGAGTATTCAGAGAAATAGTTTTCAAGGCTACAGTGAGATTATTTTATATTCATTCAGTTGGCAACAAATTAAAAAGTTTTAAAACATTAAATATAGGAGAAGATGTGAATACATAGGCTTTCTTATTGTTGCTAGTAAGGTTAAATTGGTGGAGTCACTTTGGCAAACAGTTTGATATTATTTCCTAAAATTGAACATAAATGTAGCCCATTATGTAGCAGTTTTGCTGCTCGTGTATACCCTTTCTCATTGACAGCAAGTCATGGAAGAGGATATTCATAGTAGCACTGTGGGCAGTAACAAAACTTGGGAACAGTCTTTAAGTGTTTGTATCTGAGGGAAAATGAATGTATAAACAGGTATGTGCACAAATTGAAAAATCAGTGGAGGGATCAAAACAAATGAACTACAGTATGCCACAATGTGGATGAATTTTAGCAATAGAACATTAAATGAAAATTATTCTCAGAAGATCGGATAAAATGTGTTTTGTCACAAATAACGTTATATACTTAGGACAGAAATAGATCTAGCAAATTATATAAAAAGAAAACCAAGGGAATGATGAATGGGATTCAGAATATTGTTTACCTTGAGTAGAGGGAGACAGGGAGATGGGAAAAAACACGTGACTAGAGGCAGATTATATTAGTCATCTGTTTCTTTCTGTTGTTGCTCAGTTGTGTCAGACTCTTTGCAACCCCATGGACTGCAGCACGCCTGGCCTCCCTGTCCTTCACTCTCTCCTGGAGTTTGCTCACCTCACGTCTATTGAGTTGATAAAGCCATCTAACCATCTCATCCTCTGTTGCCCCCTTCTTCTCCTGCCCTCAGTCTTTCCTATCATTAGGGTCTTTTCCAGTGAGTCAGCTCTTTGCATCAGGTGGCCAAAGTATTGGAGCTTCAGCTTCAGCATCAGTCCTTCCAATGGGTATTCAGGGTTGATCTTCTTTAGGATTGGTTGGGTTGATCTCATTGCAATCCAAGAGATTCTCAAGAGTCTTCTTGAGCACCACAGTTTGAAAGCATCTGTTCATTGGTGTGCAGCCTTCTCTTTGCTCTGCTATTTGTAAAACCTCCTCAGACAACCACTTTGCCTTGTATTTCTTTTTCTTTGTGATGGTTTTGGTTACCACCTCCTGTACAGTGTTACTAACCTCCATCTGGTAGATAGTTCTTCAGGTACTCTATTTACCAAATCTAATCCCTTGAATCTATTTGTCATCTCCACTGTGTAATCATAAGAGATTTGGTTTAGGTAATACCTGAATGGCCTAATGGTTTTCCCTAGTTTCTTTAATTTAAGCCTGAATTTTGCAGTAAGGAGTTTATGATCTGAGCCACAGTCAGTTCCAAGTCTTGTTTTTGCTGACTGTATAGAGCTTCTCCATCATTTGCTGCAAAGAATATAATGTGTCCATTTTCAGTACTGACCATTTGATGATGTCCTTGTGTAGAGACATCTCTTGTGTTGTTGGAAGAGGGTGTTTGCTGTGACCAATGTGTTCTTTTGACAAAACTCTGTTGACTTTTGCCCTGCTTCATTTTGTACTCCAAGGCCAAACTCGCCTATATTCCAGATCTCTTAACTTCCTACTTTTGCATACCAGTCAGCTATGATGAAAAGGACATTAGTTCTAGAAGATCTTATAGGTCTTCTTAGAACTGTTCAACTTCAGCTTCTTCAGCATTAGTGGTTGGGGCGTAGACTTGTATTACTGTGATGCTGAATGGTTTGCCTTGGAAATGAACTGAGATTATTCTGTCATTCTTGAGATTGCACCCAAATACTGCATTTCAGACTCTTGGTGACTTTGAGGGCTACTCCATTTCTTCTAAGGGATTCTTGCCCACAGTAGTAGATTTAATGATCATCTGAACTAAATATGCCCATTCTCATCCATTTTAGTTCACTGATTGCTAAGATTTAGATATTCACTCTTCCCATCTCCTGCTTAACCATGTCCAATTTACCTTGATTCATGGACCTAACATTCCAAATTCCTATGGGGTTTTGTTCTTTATCTCATTGGACTTTACTTTCACCACCGATACTGACAATGCATGGAACTGATTTTGGAACCCATATCTAGTCTTAGGATGCAGGCTAAATTCAGCCTCCCACCTGATTTTGTAAATAGAGTTTTATTAGCTGCAGCTCCTTTTGCTATAATATAGCCTCTCTTGCTATAGTGAGAGGTGAGTAGTTGTAACAGACCACATTGGCCCCAGTCTTCACTCTCTTGCCCTTTACAGAAGTTTGCCAACCCTTGCTTTTGCCCATAAAGTTCAGCTGGAATGATAACAACCCCAAACATAAAAACTTATTCTGGGGAACTTCTCTAGTGCTCTAGTGGTTAAGACTTCGCCTTCCAATGCAAGGGGGAGTGTGGTTGGGGAGCTAGGATCCCACATGCCTCATGGCCAGAAAACCAAAGCATAAAACAGAAGCAGTAGTCTTAACAAATTCAATAAAGACTATTTTAAAAAATGGTCCACATTAAAAAAAAAAAAATTACTATTTTGAATACATTTTAAAAACTTTATCTGTCCCACTGTGGAGAACAAGGATTGTAATCTTCTTGATCTCTTTGTTCATCTTATTTGTTGAAAGAATAGATAACAAATTTATTGTTCTAAGTTACTTACATTCTCCCAGATGATAATTTGAATTGGAAGCATGAGAGACAGGATCATGATAGTAATTAAAAATTAGATAACATGGGTTGTCTTTTGAAAGTTATATGATGAAAATAATATGGAAATGTGACAAGTTATTTAACAAAAAAGAATTCCTTTCTTAATTTTTATTTCTCGTTCTCAGTGTAGTTACACAGTACTCTTAATTATATCCTTTATCGAGTTTTATTAAAATCAGCATAAGTATGAAATGCCCTGAAACGTAATGAGTTGTGACCATTCTTGGTGGTTATCGGATACAGTGGTAGTATTTTAATGTCTGTTCTTCCCTTTCCATGTTTCAGGTCATGGGAGATAATCTGTTGCTCTCGTCCGTCTTTCAGTTCTCTAAGAAGATAAGACAGTCTATAGATAAAACAGCTGGAAAGATCAGGTACTGTGTCATTACTCAGACATCCTTGCTTCTATAAAAGCAGGTTACTTTCCTTTCTAGTGAATTTTGAAGGATGACCTATATACCTAAATTTTACATAGCATTAGTCAAAAAGTTGGTGAAGTGAGCAGGCTAGAGGATAATGAGAAATGACATTGGAGAGAGAAGGAAGGACCAGTTTGGGCAGAACTTGTTTAAGGAGTTTGGACTTTATCATAAAAAAGCCATAGGAAGTTAATACATTAAATGCGTATCTTTAAAAAATATACATATGTGTGTATATATATAAAGAGTTTTAATATTTTATTACCATTTCCCTGATTATCTTGCCTCTCTCTCAGGATATACACATACCACTTAGGAAAACATAAAATTAAGGAGGGAAAAACCCAATGTGGCTGATAATAGCACTTGGCCTGGGATTTAATTATCAAATTATATCAATTTCATTGGTTTGGGGGATTGGTTTGTTTAATACACAGTATTATCCATAAAGACACCATGTAAGTCTCCTCACTGGTCATGTGACCTAGCAACAGGAAAAGCTTGAGGCCTCCTTACCTATAAATGGGAATTCCATATTATTTCATCCTACCTGCTGAAATACATGCCTTTTTTCCCCAGTAACTAAGCCCTCATCCAGTCTCATTTATTCATTCAGTAGATCTTCATAGAGTTCCTGCCTTATACCATTCTCTTCTATTGATAATTTCTTACCACAGAGTATCTTTCTCAGTCTGCACTGAATTAACTCATCCCTAGTTTCCTCTAGAAAAAAAAATTTTGTAGCTTAGACATTTAATTAAAACTGTGACCATTGAACACATTGATGGTTAGTTGATTGGTTGATTTTGTTGTCTCAGAAATTCGACAGAATTTAGAAAGTATAAAAGAATAAATATTTTCTTAATGTTAATTTGTTGCTTTCAGTTTGAGTGTTGAGTTTTGCTGTGTGTAAAGCACTGTGGCAGGCTCTGTGGAAGACAATAAGAAAGATAAAACATGCTGTCTACTGTTAAGGTCTTATAATCTGGTTGGCGAAGGACAGTATATATACAGGTAACTGTGGTACAAGACAGTACGTGATAGATTAGTGCCCAGTTAGAGGTAAGAACAGAGAAAGGATCACCTTCACCCTGGACTGTCAGGGAAGGCTTTGTGGAGGAAGTAATACTCAAAGCTAGATAGAATTTTTGGTAAGCAAAATCTAAGGGATAGAGGCCTGAGCCTTTTACACAGATAGTACTAGAATAGTTTGAGAAATGACTGGTCTTTAGGTCTGTACCAGAAGTTATAAACTGAAATGCCTGCCCAAACCTGTCTAAAAGTATCCTGTAAGTTATTCTAATACTTGCTATAGACTCAATTAAAAATATTGATACAACTGTTTTACAGTATTCTCATTGGGTTACATGTGAAAGTGCCCCTCAGGGTGTGCTGTTTGGCCCTGCATTGGTCAACTCCCAGTTTCCAACCACTGATTTGTATGGATTGAGGGCCAGTCCTAGAGAATAGATTGTGGGGGTCTTAGAATATGTGCCTAAGACTCTTTTTTACCTAAACCACCTACTGTATCAAAAAGGAGTTTTAGCTTCATAGTTAAATTATTGAATGAAATTAGCTTTGGAATTCAGTATATTTTCATGCTTAGTCTGACTACACTTTTGAATTAATTATGTAATATGAAGATCAGTTGAAAGCCCTGATTGTTTCTGAAGGATTTGTAATGACCTTTGTACAAAACCATTTAAATTCTAACCATTATGATCTGGCCTGATTTCTTGATGTAGTTTTCTGCTTCCTTAGTGTTTAAGTATTACACTTCACTCCATGAAGCCAAAATTACAATTGGCTTTATAAACCTGCAGCACAGTATTTACAAATTGTCTTCAAGTTATTTATCCCTTTAGTGGCTTAGAACTTTAGAGACGTGTGTGTGTGTGTGTGTGTGATTTAGGAATCTCAGGTAGCATTTCTAAGCCATTTTTACCAAAGATGAAACATGTATGGTTTAACAATTTGAAAAAGCACTAACATTGTACTCAGTAACCATCTTCTGCCAAAATTCACTGAGTTTTCAGGATGGCTAAGCGCAGACTCATGAAATAGTCATTGTTTTCTTACTTTCACCAATCCTAATGCTCTAAGGACTCTTTTAGAGAGCACACAATAATTTCTCAGGCCTTAATTTCACAGTCATTAGGATAACAGCTCCTAGATAGCTAGCAAGGATATTTAGTCTTTGGGGTGTAGAAATTTTAACAGTAAATCAGAAGAATATTCTCTTCTAGGATTCTGGATCCATTGTAGCCTTTTTAAGCATGATTATTTGTAATTATAGATGTTCCAGACTTGGGATTTGACATTGATGAATTTGATGTTGACTTGATGTTGATGAATTTCATGTTTTTAAATTAGTTGAACTTGGCATATTGAATTTTGAAGAAATACAAATAAAAATGTAATTTAGTTTACTACTTAAATACTGATCAACTTCTAATAGTAATACTTTACTTTCTTGTACAGTATTGGTTATTGTATAAGTCAGTTAAACTAGATTTCCAGCCCAATGAAGAAATTCAAATAGAAACTAAAAAGGTACCTAGTATTTACAGCTCTCTAAAGCTGCTGGATCACGTCTTCTAGATTGAAGAGAGAGATACCACATTTAAAAGACAAGTCAGAATTTTGTGACACTTTTATTTTATAAAATGCCTGAAATTAATTTCAAGCATAGAATCTTTATTGACAATTGTTTTTGTCAAAGGATAGTTTCTTAATTCTTAACAGGTTATTATGTAAAATATACTAACATGAATTAGTATTTTTAAAGAAGGGCAGCATAAGTAACTCTATTATAATTTTCAACCTTTGAAATTACATATACACTTTGATCAATTATAAGAAGTCTTTTCCTGTTTAAAGAGGTCCTAACAGACTCAATTGCTTATACTTAATTCAACCTGTTTTCATCTTAAATTCATCTTATATTTATACTGCATATGTTCTATATGAAACAAGTTGTATTTTTGTTATAAAAGGTGGTTATATAAAAATATTAGATAAAATTTGGGGGTTATATTGTCATATACATGTGTTTTATATTTGGTTCTCAATAAAGAATGAGGTAAATACTAAAGGGTTTTTATGTGTCTATTTGTAGCTAGTCAGTTACTGTTTTAGTACAGATCTCTCACATAAATGAGTTTATTAATATTGGCTCAGTGTTTAATTCACAGTTCATGTAACACTTAGTGGTATTTTTAATTCTTGTTTAGCTTTGAAAAGATATATTGTTTTTGTATTATCATTAAAAATGTGATGTTTTTAAAATATGAAAAGTAAAGAGCTTATTTTTTATTTATAGAATATTATTTAAAGACAAAGATCGGAATTGGGATGAAATAGAAAGCAAGTTAAGAGCTGAAAGTGAAGTCCCTATTGTGAAAACCTCAAGCATGGTATGGTAATTTTTCTTGAATATTAAACCATTTTTTAAAAGGCTTTATGTTCAAGGAATGATACTCTGATTTTTAAACTGTTCATTGATTTCATTTATAAAAGAAGATAATAAGAGCACAAATTTGGGAAACTTTATGCTTTCACTTGTCTGTCACAGGGTTTTAAAGTGTTGACTGCTTCAAAGTTTTAGAGAGTGTGGGGGAACCTTTTATGTTTCTCACTATTAATATACTCTTGTTCTTATAATAATTATATGTTATAAATAAGCAATTTTGAAATAAGAGCAAACTCAAATATAAGTTGACATGAGTTATTTCTGTTTACTTAACAGATTGCTTGTCTCCTCCAGAATTTGTACAGATTTTTATTATTCAGGAAATCATCCTAAAATTGAGGTTTCAGTTTGTACATTTTCCATAGAAAATCCTTAAGCGCTTTTTACAGTTGTTGTAAGATTGATTAATATATCTTTGCATATACAGTATTATTATCTAACTTTTCATTTTCTATTACTATCTCACTGAAAAGAATTCAGTATTAAAGATTTTAAAATTCAAGTCTTTTTACTGAATATCATAATTATTTTATATCATGTTGCTACAGATTGGGGCCATGTCAGTAATATTAAGGATATCAAATAAAATTAGTATAAGGTTTGTTGCATATCAAATAAAAATATTTTAATTAAAGTAAGCTAATTCTTGTCATTGCTTTCCCTACAGGAGATTTCTTCTATCTTACAGGAGCTAAAAAGAGTTGAAAAGCAGCTACAAGGTAAACTTACTACTGATTAAGTATAAAGAGCTAACAATTTTAGAACAAGTACATCCTAAGTGGTATTTCTAAAATACTGTTAATTATTTGAACACTATTTGATTAAGTGTAAGGATGTGTGAATAAAGATATAAAGTTCTGCGTATTCAAATTACTCATAAAAAGAAAGCATAAATAATTAAAAATATAATTCATAGTATTATATAGTATCTATTATTTGTATCTATATAGTAGATACAATATAGATTGTATATCTATACTATATAGTATCTATTATTTATATATATATTTATAAATTATAGTATATGAAAAATATGTAAAATAATATATTAAAATATATTTTCAGCTGCGTATATGCAGCTGAAAATGCTTGTTGACAATTAGCACTGTTTACTTGATTTGATAATTCTTAAATTATATTTGTGGTACAACACATATGAACTAATAATGGTTTTATAAGTCATAATAATCATTTGGATGTACCACAAGAAATGAGTGCACATTGGACACAGGGACCAGAAGAGGGAGTAGAGAAGAAAAAGAGACTGTTGGCCTCCTAGACTTTAACAGGGACCTTGTTTTTGGTGTGTCTCAGATCTTTAATTATGCACTTATGCCTATGTGTATTTTGACCTAGAAGTTCCCAGTGGTAAAACAGGCAGATTCCAAGGTCAGTTGCTAATTTTACTCAGTATTTGTTTGAATTATCGTAGGCATGGTGTGTTGGTCCTGGCTAAGTGGTTCTGAGTCTTTTCTCAGCCTCAGCACACCTAAGCGTATACCCTTACAAGGCAAAGTGGCTTGTTTACATGATTGTTAGCTGGCAGGAGGGAGTATGCTTTTAAAAGGACTTCTTAAATAATTCTTCTATCTGTGATGCTTCTTTTCCTCAACTCCCACTCTACCCTATACCATGTTGAAAATCACTGCTGAAGACTTTCCCTTGTCCACTCAAGGATCTTTAGGATTGAAAGCTGGTCTTTATCTGGTCCTTGCCATGGAGAATGCAAGGTCTGTTTGGCCTGCTGGGGTTGCCATGGAATATGAATATCTAGGCTGTGAAGGATATTTATGGCTCAGTGGTCCATAAATACATATTTGTGCATGGCAGATACCCTAGCATCCTCACCAGGATGAATGAGAACATGCTATGGTAGCTTCAGAGTGTGCTATTTGCCTCAACTTTCATTTTACTCTGAACCCCATCTTAGCAACTAATCCCAATTATCTGAGTAATAGATAAAGCCAGGAGTAGTTTCTTTCAGTCCTAACCAGTATTTTCATCATCCTCTTATAATGATTAAAGCATATTTCAAAGAGACCTTTCCTGAATTCCACATCTCCAAATCATAGTCTTCCAGCAGGTTCAGATGCCTATAAGTAGCCTACTCAAGGGACCATAGAAAGCTTTCAGGTTTGTATAATCTATGATATAGATGAGCCCCAGAATTACTGAAGGTGGGGTTTTAAATCCAGAATTGGAAGGATTAACCAAATTAAAACTCATATAAGCATTAGTAATTGAAATATCCAAATCATAAGCAATATTCATATCCAAATTTAGCTGCATCTATAGTCATGTCTTTTTCCCTCTATTCCTTTCCTTTCTTTCAGCTATCAATGCTATGATTGACCCAGATGGAACTTTGGAGGCTCTGAACAACATGGGATTTCCCAGTGCTATCTTGCCGTCTCCACCAAAACAGAAGTCCAGTCCTGTGAATGACCACAGCAGCCCGGGTCAGACACCGACACTTTGCCAACCAGAAGCTAGGGTTCTTCATCCTGCTGCTGGTGCGGTCTCAGCTGAATTTGAGAATGCCGAGTCTGAGGCTGATTTCAGTATACATTTCAATAGGTTCAACCCCGATGGGGAAGAGGAGGACGTTACAGTACAGGAATGACTTTCTCTTGCTTGTTAAAATAATTACCTGTGGAATGACTAGAATTATTGGAAACAGCGTAGTGTTGACTTTTAGAGAAAATAAGACAGCTTGGTCAACTGCAATCTTGTTATCTCTGTCTTCTTAATTTTATTTATTTATTTTTTATCTATAACGTGGAGCCATAGTAATCCTTTTGAACTATTGAGATGACCATTTGATGCACAAAGAGGAAAAATTAGATTGTGAAACTTTCACATTTTGTGGTTTTTATGATTTTCAAATTGAATTAGATAATTGCATCCTTTCCCTTCATAGATCTTTGTTTTTTTTTTTTTTTTTCTTTAAGCCATGCTGTGACCTACAAGCAAACTAAATACCCAACCTTTCTGACCCCCCATGTCTCCTGTGCCAAGCTGCTCCCTGAAATGGACTTGCTCTTCGTCTGTACAGATTTGTTAAACACTTATATTTGCTTCTTAATAATAGGATTTATATTAGTATTCATTACCATTGGATACAATGACATATTGCTCTCCACAGTCAAACTGACCTTTCAGAACAGTCCTTCTTGTGTTCTAAAATTTTCCAACATATATGTGATTTATATAACTTTGTTGCTGCGTAAATTGTCTTAGGGTTTATGGAAATGAACTATTATGTTTGCACTAAGATTTGCTGGGAGTGGTAGGTGGACATATCTATATATCAATAAGGACTAACCATCGTTTTTTGTATATAGGAGATTGATAATTGTATTTGTTTTAACCCCACAGTGTTTTACTCCACTTTCAAAAAGATCAATTTGGCACTTTTTTCCCTTTTTTTTTTTTTTAGTGAAAGTAAGATTTTGTCTCATTTTAGGGCAAATGATAAGTAGAAGGATTAAACTAGACAGATAGGTTATAGGTGGAGTCTATTTTTAAAACTAAGAACATGTATACAGGTCCTGTGTTACCAAGTTTATATGTGACAGTTGAAAAAATTTTTCCCTTGAAATGATCATGAGATTAAAATTTGGGGCATTAGGAAACTTGGAGAACTAGTAGTCATAAGATTAGTAGATATTTCACTCCCAAGCAATGAATTGCTTCTGTGTGTTTCCCTGTAGGACCCAATAGTAAATCCTGTCTCAGTCGTATACATTTATAAGGACCCTACAAGATGACGACCAAGGCTTTGTGCCTATGCTAAACAGGAAGCTTATGAAAAGTATCTTCTATTAACTTGTTTTTTTCTCTTTTCAGTAAGTTCACATTTGGATAAGTTTCAAAAGAAAGTAATTATCTTTATGTTTCCAGAACACTATAATTTTGGGTAATTCTTAATTCAGTTAAATATTATTAGTAGACCTGGATTTTTGAAACCCGTGATCCCATCAGTTTATAAAGGTTAAAGCTACAACTTTTGCAACTTTCATGAAATAGTCTTTAATATTTCAGCAATAATCCTGTGCTACATTTGTTTTAAGAAAGTAACTCTGTTCAATTCAAATGTTTACAGGATTTTTAAAAATCCTGTACTGTTGGGCCAGTTAATAAAGATGCAAAAAAAACAAACCACCTGTTTTTAGAGACATAGAAACAAAAGTCTGTTGTATAATGGATCTCATTATTTTTCTTTAAATTAAAAAAAAAAGAGCAAATGAACTGTTCTCCTTGTAAAGCTAAATTCCCCATTCTGTCTAATAAAGGAAGACTGAAAAAAATGGTTTTAAAGAGCATGAATGAAAAGATACAGTTGCTTTGAAGGAATAAATGAAATGTTAAAACAGGGTTGATCCATTTGAAGAAAGAGTAGAAAAAATTAATCACCACTGTTTCATCTTTGTTTAATGTTTGGGTACTGATGATATCAATATGGAAGTCGAAGGTAAGGAGTTGTTCAGGAAAATACTAGCATCTATTCTACTTACATTATCATTTAAGTGTTTACACAGTTTTGTTCAATTACAAACATTTGGCCTTTTACTATGTTATTTTTATTTTGTATGAATACATTATTCTCCTTATTTATTTTTGTTACCTTTATTACTTATGTTATTTTGTTATGCATTTACAACTCCATTTTTAAATAAAGTGTTTCTGGAACTTTATGCAATTGATTGTACATTTTATTCTATCATCTGAATTGGTAATACTTCATCAGTTTATCAAATAACTCTGTATCATTTTCCAAGGTTAAGCAAAAAAAAGTTCTTCAGTTTACTGAATATGTGATAACTGTAAAATTCATACTCTTTTGAGCAAAAGAAGAAAATATTTTCTTAGCAAATTATAGTAAATACAGTTCTCTTTAGCTTAATAATCTCGTATATAGAGATAGATATTTATATATGTATTCGATTCCTGGGTCAGGAAGATCCCCTGGGAAAGGGAATGGCAACTCCAGTATTCTTGCCTGGAGAATTCCATCGACAGAGAAGCCCGGTCGACTCTTTGAGACCCCATGGACTGTAGCCCAGGGTGCCCCATGAGTGACACTAGCGGTAAAGAATGTGTCTGCCAACACAGGAGACATGAGGCAGGAGTTTGATATCTGGGTCAGAAAGATCCCCTGGAGGAGGGCATGACAGTCCCATGGACAGAGGAGTCTGATGGGCTACAGTCCATAGGGTCACAAAGAGTCCGACATGACTGAAGCAACTTAGCACACATGCACACATAGATATTTATACACACACAGCCTTTCTTTGTTGCTGGCATGGAATCATCAGGAAGCTTTATAACTGATATATTTGGGGAACAAAGAAGAAATTTAAAATACATCTCAAATTTAAGAACTATCCATTTGGACTCATTTGTACACAAGAGTCTTAAATATCTCCCTGTTCCTGTTACTCTGTTTTCTCAACTTTTTTAGGCTTTCCATAATCTGGCTCTTTCCTTATGTGTCTGTGTACAGCTGATACAGACTCTCCACCCTGAGACAGTCTGGGGCTTCTCATCACTCTGTGTACTTGCTGCTCCCTCCCCTTCCTTCCTGCTTACTCACATTCCTTCCATTCTTCAGAGTTCCACTGAACTCTTCATAAAGCTTCCCTCACTTGACTGGGCCATAGTAAAGGGTTGTGTCGTAGTTACATTTTCCCCTTCCCTTCTCCCACTATATACACATAATTTTCTTCCTTCTAAATTAATAATCTTTATTTCCTGGATAAACTGCACTTTAAAATGTCTGTGTGTTTTGCTTCCTTTGTCTGTCTCTGATTTTGCTTGTCATCTATGTCTCTGCCTGACAGGATCCTAACTTTGGAAAGGAAAAGAGAAGCTTAGGATCCAGACCCTTTCCTCACTAGCTAAAAATGTGTTTCTCTGTCTTCTGATCTGCAGGAGGAAAGCATTTTAATATCCAAGAAATCTCTTCCAATCCAAGTGGTCTGTGACTTCAAAATAGTTATCCATCCTGTTTTTCTTCAGAGAAATACCCCAGGTCATATTTATTCAACAAGTGTGTAGTAGGCACTGAGGTTATTGTAGGTAAACAGAAATAAATGATTGCCTTCACAGACCTATTCTGGATTAGGGAAACAGATAATAGAAACTAAAAATTAGTTAAGTTGATGATATCAGATGGAGTAATCACATTTTCCTTTATCCTCCCAGTGGATTATTTGTATTGCTCTCTCCCTAGTTTCTTAAATGTGCATACTGCTCAACAAATGATTCAGATAAATACTGTTAATTTGGGTTTTGGGGAAGGAACATTTTGTGATCTGACTTTCAACCTCCATGTTTTTCCTCAGTTTCCCTCTTTGCTGTAGTAAGACCCATATTCTCTCTCTCTTTTACTGAAGTATATTTGATTTTCAATGTTGTGTTACTTTTCAGGTGTACAGCAAAGTGAATCAGTTATACACATACATATGCCCACTCTTTTTTTAAGATTCTTTTCCCATATAGGCCATGACAGAGTATGGAATAGAGTTCCCTGTGGTATATAGTAGGTTCTTCTCAGGTACCTATTTTATATACAGAAATGTGTCTGTCATCCCCAACCTCCCAATTTATGTCCCCCTCCTTATCCGCTAGTAACCGTAACTTTGTTCTCTACATCTGTGACTCTGCTTCTGTTTTGTGAATTAAGTTCTTTTGTACCCTTTTTTTGGATTCTACATACAAGTGATATCGTATGATATTTTCTTTCTGTGTCTGATTTCGCTCAATATGACCATCTCTGGGTCCATCAGTGTTGCTGCAAATGGCATTATTTTGTTCTTTTTTTATGGCTGAGTAGTATTTCGTTGTCTGTATGTATATCTTTATCCATTCCTCTGTCGATGGACGTTTAGTTTGCTTCCGTGTTCTGACTGTTGTAAATAATGCGGCAGTGAACATTGGGATGCGTGTATCTTTCTGAATTATGTTTTTTTCCAGGCATATGCCTACTAGTGGGATTGCTGAGTCATATCATATGGTAGTTCTGTTTTTAGTTTTTTAAGGAACCTCTGTACTGTTCTTCATAGAGGCTGTACCAATTTACGTTCTCACCAACAGTGAAAGGGGGGTTCTCTTTTCTCCATATCCCCTCCAGCATTTATTGTTTGTAGATTTTTTTCTTGAACTGTGTGACTCCACAAAAACCAGAAGGCACTAGAAAACAGCCAAGCCATCCTCATGGTACCCTGCGGGAAGGCATGTCAGCTTAGATACATGATGGACTGTAATTCCACCACCTAAGACTCCACACAGTGAGAGGAACAGCCGTGAAATGTTTGGATACTTTCTGATGATGGCATTCTGACCAATGTGAGGTGATAGCTCATTTGATTTATAATTTTCTAATAGTAATGTGGAGTATCTTTTCATGTGATTTTAGGCATCAGTATGTCATCTTTGGAGAAATATCTGTCTAGATGTTCCACCCATTGTTTGATTGGGTTGTTTTTTGTTTATATTGAGCTGCATGAGCTGTTTGCATATTTTGGAGATTAATCCTTTGTCAGTTGCTTCATTTGCAAATATTTTCTCCCATTTTGAGGGTGGTTTTTTTTGTTATGGTTTCCTTTGCTGTGCAAAATCTTTTATGTTTAATTAGAAACCCATTTGTTTATTTTGTTTTTTATTTTTATTCTAGGAGTGGATCCAAAAAAAAAGATCTTGCTGCAGTTTATGTTAGAGTGTTCTAACCATGTTTTCCTCTGAGAGTTTTATAGAGGATCTATGAAAATGTATCTGATCTTACATTTAGGTCTTTAGTCCATTTTGAGTTTATTTTTCCTCATGGTGTTGAGGAGTGTTCTAATTTCATTCTTTTACATGTAGCTGTCCAGTTTTTCATAGAAGAAACTATCTTTTCTCCATTGTATATTTATACCCCCTTTGTCACAGATTAATTGACCATAGGTGAATGGGTTTATCTCTGGGCTTTCTATACAGTTCCACTGATCTATATATATTTCTGATTTTGTGCCAGTATCATACTGTTTTAATGACTGTAGCTCTGTAGTATAGTCTGAAGTCAAGGAGCATATTTCCCCCAGCTCTTTTTTTATTTCTGAAGATTGCTTGGGCTGTTCATGGTCTTTTGTGTTTCCATAAAATTGTAAAATTTTGTTCTAATTCTATGAAAAAATGCCACTGGTAATTTGATAGGGTTTGCATTGAAACTGTAGTTTGCTTTGGGTAGTTTAGTCATTTTCACAATGTTCTTCCAGTCCAGTAACATGGTATATTTCTCCATCTGTTTGTGTCATCTTTTATTTCTTTCATCAGTATCTTACAGTTTTCTGAGTACAGGTCTTTTGTCTCCTTAGGTAGGTTTACTCCTTAGTATTTCATTCTGTTTGTTGCAATGGTAAATGAAGTTGTTTCCATAATTTCTCTTTCTGACCTTTCATTGTTGGTATATAGGAATGCAGGAGATTTCTGTCCAGTAATTTTGTATTCTGCAGCTTTACCAGATTCGTTGACGAGCTCTAGTAGTTTTCTGGTGGCATCGTCATACATAGAAAATCCTAAAAATGCTCGCTCCCAGAGGCCCAGAATGTCTTGATTTACGTGGAAGTCACTTTCATTATATCACACAATTTAACACTGGATTTTGGACAGGTGTGAGGCAGCTTCTTCAGTGCTGTGCTTTTTGCTGCTGGATCCCAGAGGGACCCCATTAGGCTGATGAATTCTAGCTGAAGTTGCATGCAGGTTCTTGAAGAAATTATTTCAAGGCACTTCCTCACTTTAGAGAAATCCACGTTTGCTTTATTTGGATGTGGGCTGACCAGAACATTGGCAGTCCAGTGAAGGAATATTGGAACTCTCTTGCCCTCAGTTCAGACTTGGTTAACATCTTTCTGGCCTTTCTGTTCCCTACTCCCTCCCTTCTTCCAGGTGTGGTGCGTTAACTTCATACCTCCCTTTTCTTGCATCTTCACCATAAGGAAAAGCTCCACGCTGGCCCCACTCAATCTGTCTAGCACATTTCACTACCTGGAACTGATTTCTGTTGAACATTTGGCATTTTTTTTTGGTATCCGTATACACACTAAAATGTTCAACAAGTGTTTGTTAATTGATTGTGGTCTTTTTAGAGTTATTACTATACAACTTTATTCCTCTTACTACTACTATGAAGTCTAACCTTTAACTGAAGTATGAAAATTCTTTGAATTTTGAGGCATGGTATAATTAGATCTCAAAATGTTAGACATTATGTAGCTCAACTACCTCATCCATATTTGAAGTTTGAGGCTGAAACAAATAACTTGTGCTTAGTGAGGGATTATTATCTTTCCAGCCGGTATATTAAATACTTACATGTATTATCTCTTTTAATCCTCAAAAAAAAAAACTGTAATAAGAAAACTTATTATTCATATGTTAAAGGAACTGAGGCTTCCTGAGGTTAAGAAGTGTATTCAGCAGCCCACTTGGGATTTAATCAAGATTTCTTTAACTTGACAACAGAGGACGAGATGGTTGGATGGCATCACCAACTCAATGAACATGAATCTGAGCAAGCTCAAGGAGATGGTGATGGACAGGGAAGCCTGGTGTGCTGCAGTCCATGTGGTCACAAAGAGTCAGACACAACTGAGTGACTGAACAACAGCAACAACTTTAACTTGAAAATCCAAATTCTTTGTGACCACCCTCCGCTGGCTCTTTACCCAGCAGACAACTTGGACAGCCTGGATAAGCTAGTGCCCTGTTCCTTTTCTTCAATGCTTTGTCTCAGGACAGTGACCACAAGTTTGAGGAGGTCATTGGGTCCCTCCTGTACTTTGGGGTAGAATTCATTGAGCTGGGGAACCTAATAAACTTCTCCAATGGTAACAAGCAATGACCAAATGTTATGAATGTCTTCCTTACCTGGAACACAAATCCCTTGAAAGAATCATGAACTGTCTCCTAGAAATCAGGATATTGATTTCTTCAGGGAGAATGCTATCAGGAACCATGTCAAGTTACGAGACGACTCTTGCTCTACTCTTGGTTATAAAGATACAAAACCCAGGGCTGTGAATATGGAATTGCTGTCTCTAGTGAGTCCATATCAGACCTGTGACTAAAGAGTTGCCTCAAGCTATTCATTACAATACTTCTAAGCAAGGCAAACTGGAGAGAAAGAAATACCCTTAGAACCAACAGGGAATTACCCTGGAGCTTTATTAGAGACAAAACATGGATGGAGTGCGGCAAGAACTGCTCTTTCCTCCCAGAAAAAGATAACACAGTCTTAACCTTATAATCAATTATAAGAGGGCCTCCTATGCCAACTATGAGGGTAGGGGCTGTTGGATTTTCTCTGAATAAAAGAATTTCTGCCAAATTTGAAATGAAGAAATGAGTAAATGTTTTTAACTGTATATATATGCACAAATATATATACACAATACATATATAAAAATTTTAGATCTTATATATTATCTATACATATCTGTGTGTGTGTGGTGTACCAGACATTGCACTGTGTGTGGGGGGGGTGGGGTGGGTCACCAGACATTGCACCTTTGGTTATCCATTTATTTCAATCTTCAAAAATTCTTAATGGAAAAAATTTCAATTTCCTGGAAGACTGTAAAAGGCACCTGGAACAGTTCTTTGCTCAAAAGATAAAAAGTTTTGGGAAGATGGAATTATGAAGTTGCCTGGGAAATGTCAAGACAGTGGGAAAAAACAGTCATTACATTGTTCAATAAAGTTCTCAGAGAAAATGAAAAGTGTCTCATTTTTACTTAAAACTGAAAGGACTTTTTGGCCAACCCAATAATAAAGTTGACAGAATTAAAACTAGTTGAAGAGATGTAAATGTGGGAAGATGATATAATATTTTTTAGAGTTTTGAATGTTAAACAGTGAGTGAGTGCTGGCTAAAGAGATGGAAATTCTTGAAAGAGTTCAGGCATAGATAGGAGTCTATTCACAAAGATTTCTGGGAGGAAGGTGTGAGCACAGGTCAGAGCTAGTAGGAAGAAATGGTAAAAAGGGTTTTTAGAACTTGGTGGGCATGTGTTTCAGTTTCTGTTCTCGGGACTTCCCTGGTGTTTCAGTGTTGAAGACTCCACGCCCCCAATGCAGGAGGCCCAAGTTTGATCCCTGGTTAGGGAACTATATCCCACATGCTGCAACTAGGAGTTTGTATGCCATAACTAAAGAACCCGTATGCAACAACTAAGATTCAGAGAAGCCAAAAAAAAAAAAACACCAGTTCAGTTCAGTCGCTCAAGTCGTGTCCGACTCTTTGCGACCCCATGAATCGCAGCACACCAGGCCTCCCTGTCCATCACCAACTCCCGGAGTTCACCCAGACTCACGTCCATCGAGTCAGTGATGCCATCCAGCCATCTCATCCTCTGTCATCCTCTTCTCCTGCCCCCAATCCCTCCCAGCACCAGAGTCTTTTCCAATGAGTCAACTCTTTGCATGAGGTGGCCAAAGTACTGGAGTTTCAGCTTTAGCATCATTCCTTCCAAAGAAATCCCAGGGCTGATCTTCAGAATGGACTGGTTGGATCTCCTTGCAGTCCAAGGGACTCTCAAGAGTCTTCTCCAACACCACAGTTCAAAAGCATCAATTCTTCGGCGCTCAGCCTTCTTCACAGTCCAACTCTCATATCCGTACGTGACTACAGGAAAAACCATAGCCTTGACTAGACGAACCTTTGTTGGCAAAGTAATGTCTCTGCTTTTGCATATGCTATCTAGGTTGGTCATAACTTACCTTCCAAGGAGTAAGCATCTTTTAATTTCATGGCTGCAGTCACCATCTGCAGTGATTTTGGAGCCCCAAAAAATAAAGTCTGACACTGTTTCCACTGTTTTTCCCATGAAGTGATGGGACCGGATGCCATGATCTTCGTTTTCTGAATGTTGAGCTTTAAGCCAACTTTTCACTCTCCACTTTTCACTTTCATCAAGAGGCTTTTTACTTCTTCTTTACTTCCTGCCATAAGGGTGGTGTGATCTGCATATCTGAGGTTATTGATATTTCTCCCGGCAATCTTGATTCCAGCTTGTGCTTCTTCTAGTCCAGCGTTTCTCATGATGTACTCTGCATAGAAGTTATTAAGCAGGGTGACAATATACAGCCTTGACATACTCCTTTTCCTATTTGGAACCAGTCTGTTGTTCCATGTCCAGTTTTAACTGTTGCTTCCTGACCTGCATACAGGTTTCTCAAGAGGCAGGTCAGGTGGTCTGGTATTCCCATCTCTTTCAGAATTTTCCACAGTTTATTGTGATCCACACAGTCAAAGGCTTTGGCATAGTCAGTAAAGCAGAAATAGATGTTTTTCTGGAACTCTCTTGCTTTTTCCATGATCCAACGGATGTTGGCAATTTGATCTCTGGTTCCTCTGCCTTTTCTAAAACCAGCTTGAACATCAAGAAGTTCACAGTTCACATATTGCTGAAGCCTGGCTTGGAGAATTTTGAGCATTACTAGCGTGTGAGATGAGTGCAATTGTGGGGTAGTTTGAGCATTCTTTGGCATTGCCTTTCTTTGGGATTGGAATGAAAACTGACCTTCTCCAGTCTTGTGGCCACTGCTGAATTTTCCAAATTTGCTGGCATATTGAGTGCAGCACTTTCACAGCATCATCTTTCAGGATTTGAAATAGTTCAACTGGAATTCCATCACCTCCACTAGCTTTGTTCATCGTGATGCTTTCTAAGGCCCACTTGACTTCACATTCCAGGATGTCTGGCTCTAGGTGAGTGATCACACCATCGTGATTATATTGGTCGTGAAGATCTTTTTTGTACAGTTCTGTGTATTCTTGCCATCTCTTCTTAATATCTTCTGCTTCTGTTAGGTCTATACCATTTCTGTCCTTTATGGAGCCCATCTTTGCATGAAATGTTCCCTTGGTATCTCTAATTTTCTTGAAGAGATCTCTAGTCTTTCCCATTCTGTTGTTTTCCTCTATTTCTTTGCATAGATCGCTGAAGAAGGCTTTCTTATCTCTTCTTGCTATTCTTTGGAACTCTGCATTCAGATGTTTATATCTTTCCTTTTCTCCTCTACTCTAGATTTTTAATTTTTGCTTTTATGTATTTGTTACCAATTTTGTACCTTTAAGAACCCAATCTTCAGGACCCATTTTTCACTAGGGAGCTAGATTACTGGCTTGACTGCTCTCTCTCCCTTTGGACTCTCCTTTTTCTCCACCAGGTCGCCCGTGTCTCCTCCCTAACCCCTCTCTACTCTACCCAACTCTGTGAGTTTATGTGTGTTCCAGATGGTGGAGAACACTTAGGGAACTGATTACTGGCTGGATCTGTCTCCCTCCTTGTCATTCCCCCCTTTTATCCCTCTGGCCACCTCTGTCTCCTTCCTCCTCCTTCTCTTCTCTGTATAACTCCGTGAACATCTCTGAGTGGTCCAGTTGTGGAGTGCACATAAGGAAGTGACTACTGGCTACCCCACTCTCTCCACTATTGATTCCACCTCATCTCATTTGGGTCACCTCTAACTCCCTCCTCCCTCTTCTCTTCTCCATGTAACGCTGTGAACCTCTCTGAGTGACCCTCACAGTACAGAAACTTTTCATCTTTAACGTAGATGTATTATCAATTGCTGTATAGAAGGAGAAGTTTTGAAACTACTGTAAAAATAAGACTGATAACTGGAAGCAGGAGGCTTAAGTCCAAACCCTGACTCCAGGGAACTCCTGACTCCAAGAAACATTAATTGACAGGAGCTCATCAAACGCCTCCATACCGACACTGAAACCAAGCACCACACAAGGGCCAACAAGTTCCAGGGCAAGACATACCAAGCAAATTCTCCAGCAACAAAGGAGCACAGCCCTGAGCTTCAAGATACAAGCTGCCCAAAGTCACCCCAAAACCATAGACATCTCATAACTCATTACTGGACATTTCATTGCACTCCAGAGAGAAGAAATACAGCTCCATCCACCAGAACACCGACACAAGCTTCCCTAACCAGGAAACCTTGACAAGCCACCTGTACAAACCCACACACAGCGAGGAAAAGCCACAATAAAGAGAACTCCACAAACTGCCAGAATATAGAAAGGACACCCCAAAATCAGCAATTTAAACAAGATGAAGAGACAGAGGAATACCCAGCAGATAAAGGAACAGGATAAATGCCCACCAAACCAAACAAAAGAGGAAGAGATAGGGAATCTACCTGATAAAGAATTCTGAATAATGATAGTGAAATTGATCCAAAATCTTGAAATTAAAATGGAATCACAGATAAATAGCCTGGAGACAAGGATTGAGAAGATGCAAGAAAGGTTTAACAAGGATCTAGAAGAAATAAAAAAAGAGTCAATATATAATGAATAATGCAATAAATGAAATTAAAAACACTCTGGAGGCAACAAATAGTAGAATAACAGAGGCAGAAGATAGGATTAGTGAATTAGAAGAGAGAATGGTAGAAATAAATGAATCAGAGAGGATAAAAGAAAAACGAATTAAAAGAAATGAGGACAATCTCAGAGACCTCCAGGACAATATTAAACACTACAACATTCGAATCATAGGGGTTCCAGAAGAAGAAGACAAAAAGAAAGACCATGAGAAAATACTTGAGGAGATAATAGTTGAAAACTTCCCTAAAATGGGGAAGGAAATAATCACCCAAGTCCAAGAAACCAAGAGAGTCCCAAACAGGATAAACCCAAGGTGAAACACCCCAAGACACATATTAATCAAATTAACAAAGATCAAACACAAAGAACAAATATTAAAAGCAGCAAGGGAAAAACAACAAATAACACACAAGGGAATTCCCATAAGGATAACAGCTGATCTTTCAATAGAAGCTCTTCAAGCCAGGAGGGAATGGCCAGACATACTTAAAATGATGAAAGAAAATAACCTACAGCCCAGATTATTGTACCCAGCAAGGATTTCATTCAAGTATGAAGGAGAAATCAAAAGCTTTTCAGACAAGCAAAAGCTGAGAGAATTCTGCACCACCAAACCAGCTCTCCAACAAATACTAAAGGATATTCTCTAGACAGGAAACACAAAAATGGTGTATAAGTTCAAACCCAAAACAATAAAGTAAATGGCAACGGGATCATACTTATCAGTAATTACCTTAAACGTAAATGGGTTGAATGCCCCAACCAAAAGACAAAGACTGGCTGAATGGATACAAAAACAAGTCTCCTTTGCTTTTCGCTTCTCTTCTTTTCACAGCTATTTGTAAGGCCTCCCCAGACAGCCATTTTGCTTTTTTGCATTTCTTTTCCACGGGGATGGTCTTGATCCCTGTCTCCTGTACAATGTCACGAACCTCATTCCATAGTTCATTAGGCACTCCATCTATCAGATCTAGTCCCTTAAATCTATCTCTCACTTCCACTGTATAATCATAAGGGATTTGATTTAGTTCATACCTGAATGGTCTAGTGGTTTTCCCTACTTTCTTCAATTTAAGTCTGAATTTGGCAATAACGAGTTCATGATCTGAGCCACAGTCAGCTCCTGGTCTTGTTTTTGCTGACTGTATAGAGCTTCTCCATCTTTGGCTGCAAAGAACATAATCAATCTGATTTCGGTGTTGACCATCTGGTGATGTCCATGTGTAGAGTCTTCTCTTGTGTTGTTGGAAGAGGGTGTTTGTTATGACCAGTGCATTTTCTTGGCAAAACTCTATTAGTCTTTGCCCTGCTTCATTCCGTATTCCAAGGCCAAATTTGCCTGTTACTCCAGGTGCTTCTTGACTTCCTACTTTTGCATTCCAGTCCCCTATAAGGAAAAGGACATCTTTTTGTGTGTTAGTTCTAAAAGGTCTTATAAGTCTTCATAGAATCGTTCAACTTCAGCTTCTTCAGCGTTACTGGTTGGGGCATAGACTTGGATTACTGTGATATTGAATGGTTTGCCTTGGAAACGAACAGATCATTCTGTCGTTTTTGAGATTGCATCCAAGTACTACATTTCGGACTCTTTTGTTGACCATGATGGCTACTCCATTTCTTCTGAGGGATTCCTGCCCACAGTAGTAGATAAAATGGTCATCTGAGTTAAATTCACCCATTCCAGTCCATTTTAGTTCTCTGATTCCTAGAATGTTAACATGCACTCTTGCCATCTCTTGTTTGACCACTTCCAATTTGCCTTGATGCATGAACCTGACATTCCAAGTTCCTATGCAATATTGCTCTTTACAGCATCGGACCTTGCTTCTATCACCAGTCACATCCACAGCTGGGTATTGTTTTTGCTTTGGCTCCATCCCTTCATTCTTTCTGGAGTTATTTCTCCACTGATCTCCAGTAGCATATTGGGCACCTACTGACTTGGGGAGTTCCTCTTTCAGTATCCTATCATTTTGCCTTTTCATACTGTTCATGGGGTTCTCAAGGCAAGAATACTGAAATGATTTGCCATTCCCTTCTCCAGTGGACCACATTCTGTCAGATCTCTCCACCATGACCCGCCCATCTTGGGTTACCCCACGGGCATGGCTTAGTTTCATTGAGTTAGACAAGGCTGTGGTCCTAGTGTGATTAGATTGACTAGTTTTCTGTGATTATGATTTCAGTGTGTCTGCCCTCTGATGCCCTCTTGCAACACCTACCGTCTTACTTGGGTTTCTCTTACCTTGGACTTGGGGTATTTCTTCATGGCTGCTCCAGCAAATCGCAGCCGCTGCTCCTTACCTTGGACGAGGGGTATCTCCTCACCACCACCCTTCCTGGCCTTCAACATGGGATAGCTCCTCTAGGCCCTCCTGCCCCCATGCAGCCACGGCTCCTTGGACGTGGGGTTGGTCCTCTCTGCCGCCCCCCCTGGCCTCGGGCATGGGGGCATGGGGTAGCTCCTCCCGGCCGCCGCCCCAACCTTGGGTGCGGGGTAGCTCCTCTCAGCCGCGCTTAGTGGGCCGGTGGCAGCCGCCAGTTACTACATATGGAATCTTAAGCAAGTTGGGTAGTCTCTGAGATTCAGTTTTTCATTCCTGTAAGGTGCAGCTAGTAACACCCAGTTCATAGGGCTAATGAATAAAGTAAACTGTAATGTACATAAAACCTTAACACACTTACTAGTACATGTTATGCTCTCTGTATTATGCAGGTAGAAACATCTCCAAAGCAGATACAAGCAAGAGAAGGACTGAGTAGTGAGTAGGACTAAGAATTTTATGACAACTTACAGTCAACAATGCCTAGGTGATCATTAGTAATCTTTGATAGAACAATAAAGTGAAAATAGTAAAGTTATAATAGTTCCTTTTTTAAACTGGAACTATTTCAGATACATTGTGTAAGTCAGGCCACATTGCTTCAGGTTCAACTGTATTGTGTGGTGGTGAAGAAATGGAGGCAGAAAGTTTAAAAAATGGAAAGAGTTGGAATATTTTACTTGGAGAGGAAATATGGCTCTTCACTTTTTAAAATTCCAAACAACTAACACAGTAGTAAGAATACCTCAAAGGCTCAGATAATGTTTGTCTTAACTAAAACAAAAACACATGTTATGATCATGTGGATTATAACATTTTTTAACAAATTTTTAAGACTTCAGACACACCCTGGGTATCAGGCCTTTGCATCACTGTTTCTTCATCTGAGACCATTCTTCCCCAGTTATCATGCTTTGGTGCATTACTTCATTGCATTCAGCTCAGATTTCAGTTCGTCAGATAGACCTTCTCTGAACACCCTCTGAGATAGCCACTCATGCCCTATTACTTTTTAGGGATTGACATTAACATTCTTCATAGTATTTATCATCCCCTGACATGCACTTATTTATTTACTTACTAATATATTGTCTGGGCTTCCCTGGTGTCTTGGTAAATAATCCACCTGCAATGTGGGAGACCAGGATTTGATCCCTGGGTTGGAAAGATGCCCTGGAGGAGGACAAGGCAACCCACTCCAGTATTCTTGCCTGGAGAATCCCATGGACAGAGGAGCCTGGGGGGCTACAGTCCATGGGGTCACAAAGAGTCAGATACGACTGAGAGACTAAGCATAACACAGTATATTGTCTATAACCGCTCCCTCAACTAAAATGCACTCTCCAAGAGAACACAATTTTTGTTTAATTCACTGTTGTGCGTCTAGTGCCTGTAACAGTAATTAGTGCATTGGCAGTTAATAAGTGAGCACACAGAGAGATGAATGAATGAACTGAGTGTTTGTCTTTCTGAGTAGCTGAAGGAGAAAGTGTTATTTTCCTCTCATGATCGTTGCTGCTGCTGCTGCTGCTAAGTCACTTCAGTCGTGTCCGACTCTGTGCGACCCCATAGACGGCAGCCTACCAGGCTCCTCTGTCCATGGGATTCTCCAGGCAAGAACACTGGAGTGGGTTACCATTTCCTCCTCCAATGCATGAAAGTGAAAAGTCAAAGTGAAGTCGCTCAGTCATGTCCGACTCTTAGCAACCCCATGGACTGCAGTCTACCAGGCTCCTCCGTCCATGGGATTTTCCACGCAAGAGTACTGGAGTGGGGTGCCATTGCCTTCTCGTTACTGATCCATTAAAAAAAACAAACTTTGTATTATTTTGGAAGAGTTTTAGAATTATTTTAAAAGGTACAAAGATAGTACAGAGAATTCTTACCCTCCTCACTTAGTTTTCTCTGTTGTTAACATAACGAAGTTTCAGACTTTACTTGGATTTCACCAGCTTTTCCATTCATGACTTCTTTCTGGATTGTTCCAGAAAGCAATCCTGACTGACATTGCATTTAGTCACAGCCTCTTAGCTGGCTCAGGTCTTCAGCAGTGCCTTGGTCTTTGCTTCTTTTTCATGACCTTGACAGTTTCTGTGCTGATCCATTTTTGAAAGTGTTGACAGAACTTCTACTCTCCATCAAACTATCCCTCTCTTGCCTCTCTACAATTGACTCGGTTTTAGTGGAAGTTTGGGCTCCTGCCACGGATGGCCTATTTTCGTCTGTTGTGTGCAGCCTTATTTCACATATTGATGAGCATTCTATAAAGAACGCTTGTGAAAATTTATGTCAGCACGGAAAATACATATTTTATATAATAGTGGATTCTTTCTGTATTAGAAAGTTTTGCTTGATATTTATGAGAAAGTCTACTCATAGCCTTCTTCCTTTTAAATCCCATTTAATCAATGCTTCTCCTCACTTTTCCTGTAAAGGGGATACATTTCTCAAGGAATAGCATGAGGTTTAAAATTAAGGTAGTTTTTCTTTAACCTGTGGGAAAATTTTTGACTTTTTGTAAAATTTTACCTGACAGGACAAGAAAAAAAAAAGTGTGTTTTTAGTCACATGTATGAATGTAGTAAATATGTTAAGTATCCTAAAACAGCAACATAGGATAATGACAACTTTGACTCACAGGTTATTTACATGAGTGTGGATTCACTGCTACAATGCTCAAAACAGAAGGAGGAAACCTGTGATTTTTTTCCTAATAAATGTACTAAATTTTCCCAACAGACCCTTGCACGGTCATGTGTATGTTACAGATTTATTCCTTGTATTGTACTTATATGTTTTTTTGATTCTCTTCCTGACTGGGATGTGAGTTTTGCAAGGGCAGAGATTGTGAATAATTTATACACCAGCTTAACATAAGGGCTGGCCTATAATTGGTCCTCAAATACATGGGAAAGCCCTTATAAGTTAATGACTTTATTTAAATTACAAAATTCAAGACACATCCATCCTAATTCTTTTGTTTCTGTATTCTTGAAAAGGTTTGAAATGTTTTTATTTTCAAGAAGTAATAAGTTCATGTAAGAAACACAGGTCCAATCAGAATCACTTTTACTCATGTCTGTTAATTCTCACCTTGGTCCCAGGAGTTTAACAACATTAGGTGCCATGAGACTTCCAGTCTGGCTTCAGAGATGGTTACTAAACTGATGATCAACTCCCACCTGATCAGACCATTAGCTGTGTCAGACCACTGTCTCTCCTCCTCTTCTGCATTTTCTACTATGGAAAAGTAAAAACCACAGAGGGCACACTTGAGACCCCCAGAAATATGCCTGATGGATCCCTGTCATAGTTTTTAATGTTTGTGAAAATGCCAAATAATATAAATATTTTATTGCCCTAAAAATTGCACTGTATTTGTCTGCACTTCTAGGCTGGCATAGAAAGGTAAAAAGTGTTACTGCTTATTAAACAACTCCCACATAGGATAGTTATGGTGATTACTAGCCCTTGTTATAAACGAGAAAATGAGACTCAGAGACAGGAGTGACTTCACCAATGTCACTCAATTTGAAGTGGTAGAGCCATGGTTTGAGCACAAACTTTAAACCAAAATAGACCTTAAAATAAAGATGACAAGAGATAAGGAAGGACACTACATAATGATCAAGGGATCAATCCAAGAGGAAGACATAACAATTGTAAATATCTATGCACCCAACATAGGAGCACCTCAATTCATAAGACAAACACTGACAGATATAAAAGAAGAAATTGACAGTAACACAATAAAAGCAGGAGACATTAACACCCCACTCACACCAATGGACAGATCATCAAAACAAAATTAATAAGAAAGAACAAGTCTTAAATGATACATTAGATGAGATGGATCTCATTGATATCTTCAGGACATTCCATCCAAATGCAGAAGAATACACTTTCTTCTCAAGTGCACATGGAACATTCTCCAGGATAGACCACATCTTGGATCACAAATCAAAACTCAGTAAATTTGAGAAAATTGAAATAATATCAAGCATCTTCCCTGACCACAGCACTATGAGACGGGATATCAGTTACAAGAAAAATACTGTAAGAAACACAAACACATGGAGATTAAACAACACATTTCTAAATAACCAACAGGTTACTGAAGAAATCAAAAGGGAAATAAAAAAATTTCTGGAAACAAATGACAATGAAAACACGACAACTCAAAACCTGTGGGATGCAGCAAAAGCAGTTCTAAGAGGGAAGTATATAGCAATTCAATCCTTTCTCAAGAAACAAGAAAAACATCAAATAGACAACCTAACTTTACACCTAAAACAATTGGAAAAAGAAGAACAAAAAACTCCCAAAATTAATAGAAGGAAATAAATCATAAAGATCCAATCAGAAATAAATGAAAAATTAAAGAAACAATAGTAAAGATTAATAAGACTAAAAACTGGTTCTTTGAGAAGATAAAATTGACAAACCTTTAGCCAAACTCATCAAGAAAAAGAGAAGAATCAAATCAACAAAATTAGAAATAAAAGAGAGGTTACAACAGACAATGCAGAAATACAAAGAATTATAAGAGACTATTATGAACAACTATATGGCAATAAAATGAATAACCTGGAAGAAATGGACAGATTCTTAGAAAAGTTCAATCTTCCAAGACTGAACCAGGAAGAAATAGGAAGTATGAACAACCCAATTACAAGCCCTGAAATTGAAGCTGTGATCAAACATCTCCCCAAAAACAAAAGCCCAGGACCAGATGGCTTCACAGGAGAATTCTATCAAACATTTAGAGACGAGCTAATGCCTATCCTTCTAAAAACTCTTTCAAAAAAATTGCAGAGGAAGGAACACTTCCAAACTCATTCTACAAGGCCAACGTCACCCTGAAAGACAACACAAAAAAAGAAAACTATAGGCCAGTATCACTGATGAACATAGATGCAAAATCCTCAACAAAATTTTAGCAAACAGAATTCAGCAAAACATCAAAAGGCTCATACACCATGATCAAGTTGGGTGTATTCCAGAAATGCAAAGGATTCTTCAATATACACAAATCAATCGATGTGATACACCATATTAGCAAGTTGAAAGATAAAAACCATATGATCATCTCAATAGATGCAGAAAAATCCTTTGACAAAATTCAGCACCCACTTATGATTGAAACTCTTCAAAAAATGGGAATAGAAAGAACCTACCTAAGGTCTGTCTAGTCAAGGCTATGGCTTTTCCAGTGGTCATATATGGATGTGAGAGTTGGACCGTGAAAAAACCTGAATGCTGAAGAATTGATGCTTTTGAACTGTGGTGTTGGAGAAGACTCTTCAGAGTCACTTGGACTGCAAGGAGATCCAACCAGTCCATTTTAAAGGATCGGTCCTAGGTGTTCTTTGGAAGGAATGATGCTAAAGCTGCAGCTCCAGTACTTTGGCCACCTCATGTGAAGAGCTGACTCATTGGAAAAGACTCTGATGCTGGGAGGGATTGGGGGCAGGAGGAGAAGGGGACAACAGAGGATGAGTTGGCTAGATGGCATCACCGACTCAATGGACGTGAGTTTGAGTGAACTCCAGGAGTTGGTGATGGACAAGGAGGCCTGGCGTGCTGCAATTCATGGGGTCACAAAGAGTCAGACACAACTGAGTGACTGAACTGACTGACCTTAACATCGTAAAGGCCATATATGATAAGCCTACAGCAAAGATTATTCTCAATGGTGAAAAACTGAAAGCATTCCCCCTAAGATCAGGAACAAGACAACGGTGTCCACTTTCACCACTATCATTCAACATAGTTCTGGAAGTCCTAGTTATAGCAATCAGAGAAGAAAAAGAAATAAAAGGAATCCAGATCAGATTATACTACAAAGCTACAGTCATCAAGACAATATGCTACTGGCACAAAAACAGAAATATAGACAAATGGAACAAGATAGGAAGCCAAAAAATAAACCCATGCCCCTATGCGTACTTTATTTTTTACAAAGGAGGCAAGAATATACAATGGGGCAAAGAGTCTCTTCAATAAATAGTGCTGAGAAAACTGGACAGATACATGTAAAAGAATGGAATTAGAACTCTTCTTAACACCATACACAAAGATAAACTCAAAATGGATTAAAGACCTAATCGTAAGACCAGAAACTATAGAACTCTTTGAAGAAAACATAGGCAGAACACTCCATGACATAAATCAAAGCAAGATCCTCTATGACCCACTTCCTAGAATGAAGAAAATAAAAACCAAAGTAAACAAGTGGGACCTTATTAAACTTAAAAGATTTGCACAGCAAAGGAAACTATAAGCAAAGTGAAAAGACAATCCTCAGAATGGGAGAAAATAGTAGAAAATGAAGCAACTGACAAAGGATTGATTTCCAAAATATACAAGCAATTCATATAACTCAATGCCAGAAAAACAAACAACCCAATCAAAAAGTGGGAAAAAGATGTAAACAGACGTTTCTCCAAAGAAGACATACAGATGGCTAACAGAAACATGAAAAGATGCTCAACATCACTAATTATTGGAGAAATACAAATCAAAACTACAATGAGATATCACCTCACACTGGTCAGAATGGCCATCATAAAAGGTCTACAAACAATAAATACTGGAGAGGGTGTGGAGAAAAGGGAACGCTCTTGCACTGTTGGTGGGAATGTAAATTGATACAGCCACCTTGGAAGACAGTATGGAGATTTCTTAAAAAACTAGAAATAAAACCACCCTATAACCCAGCAATCCCACTCCTAGGCATATACCCTGAGGAAACCAAAATTGAAAAAGACACATGTATTCCATTCTTCGTTGCAGCACTGTTTACAATAGCTAGAACATGGACACAACCTAGATGTCCATTGACAGATGAATGGATAAAGAAGTTGTGGTACATATACACAATGGAATATTACTCAGTCATAAAAAGGAGCACATTTGAGTCAGTTCTGATGAGGTGGATGAACCTAGAACCTATTATACAGAGTGAAGTGAGTCAGAAAGAGAAAGATAAATATCATATTCTAATGCACATATATGGAATCTAGAAAAACGGTACTGAAGAATTTATTTATGGAGCAACAATGATGAAAAAGACATAGAGAATAGACTTATGGACATGGGAAGAGGGAAGGAGAGGGTGAAATGTATGGAAAGAGTAACAGGGAAACTTATATTATCATATGTAAAATAAATAGCCAACGGCAATTTGCTGTATGGCTCAGGAAACTCAAACAGGGTCTCTGTATCAATCTAGAGGGGTGGGATGGGGAAGGGAATGGGAGAGAGGTTCAAAAGGGAGGGGGTATGTGTATACCTAATGCTGATTCATGCTGAGGTTTGACAGAAAACAACAAAATCCTGTAAAGCAATATGAAATTACACCAAAAAATATAAAGAATAACTATCATTTATATATCATTAAAGGATTTTTTGTTTCACGAAAGAATTTGCCATAGGATTCCTCTGCGTGGTAGTGTGCTTCATTGAATTAAAACTTCCATTTGATCTCTTACAACTGAATTTACAAGCAACTCTTTGGCCATGTATTTATTGGGTAAAATATATCACCTTATAACTTTTTTTAATTTGTCCTCAAATTGCACTGAGTTTAATAATTAATGTTAAGTAGCATTAAAAAGTCAGAATCCCAGGGCTGGGGGGTCACTAAAGAATTTCAGTTATAAAAACAAAACAAATTCCTCTCCTATGTCTGAGAGAAATAGGCAAGCCAAACTTGAATCTCTTTCTCCCTTAAGTTTTTTTTTTTTTTAATTTTTTCATGCTCTGGGATATTGTGAAATGATTTTAAAACAGGCAAGGGAGAAATATAATTACCTCAGGTAGCTGGTTTCTAATCAGCCTGTGAATACCAAGTTCCAGATGGCAATGCAGTTTTAATTTGGCTAGATGCTGGAATTATTTATTGATCTCTATTAAACAGCCAGCAGCTCCATATCCTGGATTGCTCTTCAATAATTCTAAATGACTTAGATCTGCATTGTAAACATGTCTGCAGCACCGAAACTGGTGACATTTCTCAAATGACATTTGATTCTGCTTTTTCTTGGCCTATTCACAGGTGGCCAGTCATTTACAGACATAAATCAGTTTTCAACTTCCTTCACCGCTCTTCCTACTGAGGATGTGTTGAATCTGTGAGAGTTCAAACCACTCTCATAACAGAAAGGGTCTGGTCTGGGGTCTGATCATTCTCTGGCTTTAGATCCTATTTAACAAAAAGTTCAGCGTGCCATCCCTGAGTGTTCGTGGACCAAAGAAGAGCACATGATGGGAGAGGAGGAGCATGAGGAAGTAAAGAGGATTCAGAGCCTAGATATGGATAGATAAGGGTAGGTTGCTCACATCATCAGGCCAGGGCTCAGATCCATCCACAGGAGTCAGCCGAGCAAGGAGCTGCAGTCAGGGGTCCGGATCCAGGCAGACGGCAAGCCCATGGTTCATTAAAAAAAATATTGATGGAGGATCTAAGTGCAAAACAGTGTCCAGAGACCAGGTTGGTTAGATCATGAGGAAGGGATCAGGAAACACAATGGGATGACGGAAAGCATGGAGCAAGTTAGCTCCTAGAAGTTTAGGAACTGGCTGAAGATCTACCCATAAGACACCTAAGATGAGGTCCATGTAGATTCATGTCCAATTACCCCTTATTCATTTTTTCTTTTTTTAAAAACATGATTATGGGCACCTCCCAGATAAAGCAGCCCATGTTGCTAGTGGCTGACTTATTGGGGGAGGTGGAGAAGGAAGGAAAAACAGGCTTTATTTTTGGGACTTGGTGAAGGATGGTATTATCAGCCTTAGAAAGTTTTCCTTACCCAGCTTGTTTGTTTAATTGCTCAGTGGTGTCTGACTTTTTGTGACCCTTTGAGCTGTAGCCCACAAAGCTCCTCTATCCATGGGATTGTCCAGGGAAGAATACTGGAGTGGGTAGCCAATTCTTTCTCCAGGAGATCTCTCCCACCCAGGGATCAAACCTGAGACTCCTGTGTCTCCTGCATTGCAGGTGGATTCTTTGCCCACTGAACCATGGGGCAAGCCCAGACCAAGACCAATCATCAATTCTGAAAGAATTGGAGGACAAACTCTATTGAGGCTCAGATGCTGTCACCCTTTCAGACTGGCACAGCAACCTAGATTTCTGGCACTCAGACAAGTAGATCACTTGGGGTCCACAAGGAAGGAACTATAAACTCATTTATGGGACTAAGTGAAAGTTTAACTGGGGAGATAAGACCTCTGTGCGTAGCAGCCAGGGAGTCCATGAATTTGTAAACTTCTAGGGTGCATCCTGGAGCTTTATAAAGGGGTCTGGGACTGCCCAGAGCTCTAGATGGCTTCCCAGCCCATCTGGCGTCCCCTCCCCTAAGTAGCGCCTATGTCCCCAATGCCCCTGCCCTGCAGGGCAGGCTGACTACACAGTGCTCATCGTGGCCACTGGTGTGGGCAAGTTCAAGCCGGGCATCTCCAAGAACTGGCAGACCTGTGAGCGGTCCTGCTGGCCTCCATCCCGGGCATGAAGCAGATGATCATGGCCCTCAGCAAAATGGACAGGACTGAGCCTGCCTACAGCACCGGGCTTCCAGACCACCAAGATATGAGCATCTACTTCCGGAAGACCTGCTCCAAGCTGGCTTCCAGGGCCTTCACATCCATACTGGGCTGTCACGGTGACACTGTGCTGGAGTTCCCTACCTACATGAGAGCAGGGTGGGCTCACTGGCCAGCAGCGTGGGTCCTGGGATGGACACGTGACAAGCCACATCCCACACCTATGTCATGCTTCCCCTCAGATGCCCTGATTCCAGGGCAGTGAGGGCAAGAAGAGAAACATGTCTCCCTGTGGTTTCCTCCATCTCCAGTATATAAAAGTTCTATGTATTTACTGAATAAAATTAATAAAAGTTAACTGGCTGTCTTGGTTTCTTCCAAGGAAAGCATGAGGTAAATGGGGAACTCTAGGGAGATTACAACTAATTTAAGGCCCACAGGCTTCAAAGTGTTTGTGCCTTAGCTTGTGACCATGATTTATGGTCTTACCTTCTCTGCTACCCAAGGCTCTATCCCACTCCACTGTTTCCCTCAAACCTAATCACCTCTGGCCAGTCCTCCCCTTGAGGAAGATTGGTTTCGGATGTGAAAATATATTCACAGCGGTATAGGGCAGGATCTCAGTGTCAATACATTAGTCCAACACAACCTCAAATTACCCTTTCAATGTCTGCAAGAAGCATGCAGTTTGAGCAGGGTTTTTCAACTAGTGGCTTGTAGATTCACAGCATCCTAAATTGGGCTTCCCTGGTGGCTCAGTGGTAAAGAATCCACCTGCCAAGTAGAAGACATGGGTTCAGTCACTGGATCAGAAAAATCCCCTGGAGAAGGAAATGGCAACCTACTCCAGTATTCTTACCCCGGAAATCTCATGGACAGAGAAGCCTGGTGGGCTACAGTCCATGGGGTCACAAGGAGTCGGACATGACTGAGCCTCTAAACACACACACAGTTTCATGGGGCAAAGGAATGGGGGATATGAAAAATATAGATTCAGGTGCCCTGTCACAGATACAGTGAATCAGAATCTTTGAGGATTATGAATTTTAGAAGAAAATAAAATCACTCATTTCTAATTGTGAATCTTATGCAACCTTTTGAGAACTGCCAATTTAAAGGGATATTTTGGGTGAACTTTTGTTGTAAGTTTTAAAAATTAAAAGTATATATATATATATATAAACATTATTGCTAAACTTAGAACTAAAGCTCATACTTTTGTAAGAATTACTATAAATCTTTCACTAGATTTCTCTATTTTCACTGTGGCAGTCACTGTTTACATTTATTACTACTGGATGCTTGAAATGAGTCAGGAACTAATGCTGGAGTCTGAGAGCTGGGGACTCGGCAATCTCCTCCCAGTCAGAAGTATCTCATTGTGAAGTAACAGGGCCCTCAGGTGAGACTGGACCTTTCTTGAGGGCAAGGACTTATGCCGTCAACAAATTGCAAAGACTGTCTACTGAATGTGAGGAACACTTGCAAATGCTATGCTCAGTAAAGGGTTAATGTCCAAACTATAGGAATAGCTTATACAACTTAACATCAAAAAAAACAAATAACTTGGTTAAAAAATGAGTCAAACACTTGAACAAACCTTTTTCCAAAGGTGTACAGATGGGCAACAGGCATATGAAAAGATGTTCAGCTTCACTGATTATCAGAGAAATGCAAATCAAAACCACCGTGAGATATCACCTCCACCTGCTGAAAGTTATCATCGAAAAAGACCACAGATAACAAATGTTGGTGAGGATATGGAGAAAAGAGAACTTTCCTACACTGTTGGTGGTAAATTGGTAAATTAGGACTACCAAGTTGTTGTGTGTCTGACTCTTTGTGACCCCATGAACTGTAGCCCACCAGACTCCTCTCTTCATGGGATTTCCCAGGTAAGAATACTGGAGTGGGTTGCCATTTCATATTCCAGGGATCTTCCTAACCCAGGGATTGAAGCTGCATCTCTTGGGTTTCCTACATTGACAGGTGGATTCTTTATCACTTCATCACCGGGAAGCTCAGAACTACCTTATGATCCAGCAATTTCACTCCTGCATATGTATCTGAAGAAAAATTTTAAAGATATATGTATCCCGATGTTCATAGCAGCATTATTTACAATCATGGAGATATGAAAGCAAGCTCAGTGTACATCAACAAATGAATGGATAAAGAAGGTGTAAGATATGTGTATATATACACAATGGAATAATACTCAGCCAAAAAAGAATGACATTTTGCCATTTGCAACAACACGAATGAAATTTGAGACTATGTGTTCAGTTAGTAAGTCGTGTCTGACTCTTTATGACCCCATGGACTGCAGCGTGCCAGTCTTCCCTGTCCTTCACTATTTGCCAGAGTTTGCTCAGATTCATGTCCATTGAGTTGGTAATGCTATCTAACCATCTCATCCTCTGTCGCCCCCTTTCTCCTTTTGCCTTCAATCTTTCTCAACATCAGGGTCTTTTCCAATGAGTTCTTCACATCAAGTGGCCAAAGTATTGGAGCTTCAGCTTCAGCAACAGTCCATCCAATGAATAGTCAGGGTTGATTTCCTTTAGGACTAACTCATTTGATCTCCTTGCAGTCCAAAGAATTCTCAAGAGTCTTCTCCAGCACTACAATTAGACAGCATCAGTTCTTCAGCACTCAGCTTTCTTTATGGATCAACTTTCACATCCATACATGACTACTGGGAAAAAAACACAGCTTTGACTATTTGAATCTTTGTTGGCAAAGTGATATATCTGCTTTCTAATATGTTCACTGTCTAGGTTTGTGGCTCAGTGGTAAAGAATCTGCCTGCAAATGCAGGCAACGCAGCTTTGATCCCTGGGTTGGGAAGATCCCCTGGAGAAGGAAATAGTAACCCACTCCAGTATTCTTGCCTGGGAAATCCCATGAACAGAGGACTCTGACGGGCTAGTGCAGGCTACAGTCCATGGGGTCACAAAGAGTTGGAGGAGACTTAGTGAATAAGCAACAACAACAACTAGGTTTGTCATAGCTTTCCTTTCAAGAAGGAAGTGTCTTTTAATTTCATGGCTGCAGGTAGTAGGTTGAGGCAACTGTAGGACTCATCCTTTTCCTATACTGCCTCATGTCTGATTTCTAAATTTTCGCCTAGTTTCAAGTTGTTTAGGAAGGATAAATTTAGTCTCTGTTAGTGCATCTTGGCTGGAAGTGGAAACCTCAAATTTGTAGGCCAATTTTGAAATTTTTTTTCCTGTTAAGTCTTTTTAGCCTAAGAGTATCTTGACAAGCAAGTCAGCTACTAAAAAAAATAATAAAATACACAAAAAACCCTATTACCAATATAATTAGTTATGTGGATACGTCATGACTTATTCATACTTTTACAACCAGAAAAAACACAACAGTCATCTAAATGCCGGGAACAATGGCATTATAATAATGTGAGATGGACATTAATATCCATTTAGCCCCCAATTTGAAATTTGATTTTATTATTACTTATACTAATTATTGTGACAAATCAATGTAGGTGTATATGTCTAAAACACACTTTACACTAATGAGATACTACTTTTATCTGTTATATAGAGAGATTATAGTGTTTTTCTATAAGAATTCATTTTTAAAGCATGCTCCATGCTCCTATGCTTAAAAGAGGTTAAAAAACAACTGTCTTAGTTTCTGTCATGGAAACTGTTTCATAGCAACAGTCATTAAAGAATACAGAGTGGGGCAGCTGAGGAACAAGGAGTGAGGTAAGCACAGTGATGGCTCAAGGACATCGACTCAAAATAATGAATAGTTGTACCAAGTCGTAACACTGTGTCTGGACAGGCACATTTCAAAAGCAGCACTCTGTAGGTCCAAGATCTTAATTCTACCGGGTCCCTTTTCTCCACAGTGGGATTTCTAAACAGTGTTTCAGATGTTAATAGGGCAAAATTGATTTGGGGAACAAATAAGTTTGGAAGAAACTTTGATAAAGCCTGCCTCAGTCAGTCAGTCAGTCAGTGTTAGTTGCTCAGACATGTCTGGCTCTCTGTGACCCCATGGACTGTAGTCCTCCAAGCTCCTCTGTCTGTGGAATTCTCCAGGCAAGAATACTAGAGTGGGCTGCCATTCCCTCTTCTAGGGGATCCTCCTGACCCAGGGATCAAACCCAGGTCTCCTGCGTTGCAGGCATATTCTTTACTATCTGAGCCACCAGGGAAGGGCAAAGCCTGTGTACAAGGTCCTATTCCTGGCCATGTACAGTGTGTATTAACATGAAAGGATCGGACAAATATTATTTAATTTTGTTTAATTAAGCATTTTACTAAACAATATTTCCTGAGAGAAAAGTGTTATTTGCAAAATCAATTCTGGAAACTCTGATGTAAAAATGTTTATATAATAAGCACCATGATTGTTACTATAATTAGGGTCTTACTTTAAATGTTGACTGTTTCTAAATTATCATTGTTGTAATGCTGCTCTGTGAAATATGTGGCCACCAGCTATATGTGGCTATTTAAATTTAAATTAGTTAAAATTAAGCACAGTTCAAAATTCAATTCCTAAGTCGTGCTAGTTACATTTTAAGTGCTCAATATCCACAGGTGGCAGGAAATTACCTTTATGTTCTTTTGTTCTGGCTTTTTTGGGGGGACTGGGTGCTCTGTTTGTTAAAAGTAAATATTAATGCAAATCTTCATAAAATTCTAAAACATGCAGTGTAGACACTATTATCCAGAGTTCTCTAACACCTTTGAAAACAACAATTTATTGGTTTTCAGAACAGCTTTGTGAAGTATTAAGCATGATTCTTTCCTGGGGAGAAGACCTCCGGTGTTTTCATGTAAGGGAAATTTTACTTGCTGCATTTAACTTAATTGCTCAATTAGTCATTTGTGAAATTCCCTGGGGTCCTCTAAATGTGCCATCAGCAAAGGCACTGTGTGTACAAAACCAGAGGCCAAATCCTCACCATTTTATGATAGAAAGTGGGGAAGTCGCATGTTACTGAGTACCCTAATAGGTACAAGTAGGAATGAGTGTGTGGCACTTTCCCCAATCTTGAGGTGTATCTTGAATTTTTGTTAGAGGAAACACTGACCAAAACTGCCCACCCTGGCCAGGCCCCATAGTAACCACTTCATGAGTCATGTTACAATAGGAGGTCCTGGTAAGGAATGTGCAACTAACAAGTTACCATCTACTGGAGGAATTTAGGAAAATTCAAAAGGAGAGAGGAGGTTGTCCTACGAACCTCCCAGAATCCTTCTTGCTGGAATCCATCTTGGCTGAGCAATGTGTGTGCCCCAAGGAAGAACCCTGAGTTAGGGTCCCTTGGACAACGATTGGACAAAACTACTGGGAAACTAATCCCATTACCATAAAAGCTGCGACTGTGAGTTCTCCTGGGTTGGCAGAGCAGTTCTCCCCGGTTCCCTTAGCCTGCTGCTCTCCATCCAGGCACCCCTTCCCGATAGTTCCTTTCTTGGTCAGCACATATGTCTCCTCGGACATTTCTCAGTGTTAGACAAGAGCCCACTCTTGGGCTCTGGGAGGGGTCCCCCTTCCTGCAACACTTCAAGCTCTTCTCTCAGGGTGCTAAATTTGGCCCTTGGTGCTAGAAATTGTCCATATGGCTATATTCCAAACATCTGCTCCAGACAGAGTAGCAGGGTCAAAACTTTAACACTCACACTGTTTAGAAGTGCAAAGAAAATCATAGCTTATTTTAAAATATTAATAACTAATTAATCTTTTACAAAGGTCTCTCCCTGTAGGAGGGATGGGAACAACAACCTTAAATCTGGCAAGTGAAGATAACAAAATCTCTCTCAGTTTGGGTGATCCTGTTTGGGTCATGCTGGCGTTTTGGTTTCTGCTCCATCTGCCTCCAGGAGGGAGTATGGTGTGTGTTTCTGGGACGTCCACAACGAAGAGCACAAGGATCAGGATCCATGCATAAGGAAGCCTTGGATCCTCATTGATCTCTTCCTTGAGGGGCTTCTCTGTTTTACCCTCTGGCCTTCCAAAGACTGAGGGTATCCTCTCAGTTGAGGTGGTCAGAATCAGCAAACAAAAATACAGGACACCCAGTTAGATCTGAATTTCACATAAACAACAAATTAGACTTATTCTAGGGCTTCTCTAGTGGCTCAGATGGTAAGAATCTGCCTGCAACTCAGGAGGCCGGGTTCCATCCCTGGGTCAGTAAGATCCCCTGGAGAAGGGAATGGCTACCCACTCCAGTATTCTTGCCTGGAGAATCCCATGGACAGAGGAGCCTGGTGGGCTATAGTCCACGGGGTTGCAAAGAGTCAGACATGGCTGAGCAACTAACACTTTCACTCTCACTTCCAGACTTATTGTAAGTATGGGACTAAAATTTTTTGTAAAAATTATTTGTTATTTATGTGAAATTCAAGCTTAACCAGGCCTCCTGTATTTCAACTGGCAATCCCACAGCACTATGCATGCCCTGGTAGGGGTACAGGGAATTCTGGCTCTCTTGCTCACCATGCACAGATGGAACACCATTCTCCCCCTCCCAGTAGCACTCCCTAACATCTTTTTGAAACTGAACTTGGGATTTCCAAGAGAGTCTTGGGTCTCTCCACCCAATGAGCAGGTTTGCTTGAGTGCTTTCATACCTGCCTTACTTATTTCTTAGCTCCATCCCCTCATTAGGCTTAATCCGTCTCCTTTTTCCTTTCCCTTTTTCACCAAGGAAAAAGGTCAAGGCTCATTTTCTCTTTTCTTGGTAGCGCAGCTGGTAAAGACTCTGCCTGCAATGCGAGAGACCCCAGTTTGATTCCTGGGTCAGGAAGGTCCCCTGGAGAAGGGATAGGCTACCCACTCCAGTATTCTTGGGCTTCCCTAGTGGCTCAGTTGTTAAAGAATCCGCCTGCAAGGCAGGAGATCTGGGTTCAATACCTGGGTTGGGAAGATCCCCTGGAGGAGGGTATGGCAACCCACTCCAGTATACTTGCCTGGGGAATCCCCATGGACAGAGGAGCCTGGCTGCAGTCCATGAGGTCACAAGGAGTCAGACAAGACTGAACGACTAAGCACAGCACTTTCTCTACTTCATCTTCTCCTTCTTCCCAGAGACAGAAGTTTTACAGCAGAGTGCCTACTCTCCATGATACTAGGAAGAAATGATGATGTGGGTGGATCAGGTATAAATCTTATTATGGGGCAATTTGAAACTAGAGACAAAGGATGCAAATACTTGGTTTCAAGCAAGAATAATGTCATAATTCTTCTCATTCAAATATAAAATGCTGCTAAGTCGCTTCAGTCGTGTCCAACTCTGTGCGACCCCATAGACGGCAGCCCACCAGGCTCCCCCGTCCCTGGGATTCTCCAGGCAAGAACACTGGAGTGGGTTGCCCTTTCCTTTTCCGATGCATGAAAGTGAAAAGTGAAAGTGAATTCGCTCAGTCATGTCAGACTCTTAGCGACCCCATGGACTGCAGCCTACCAGGCTCCTCCATCCATGGGATTTTCCAGGCAAGAATACTGGAGTGGGTTGCCATTTCCTTCTCCCAAATATAAAATGTGCACACATCAAAGATTTTCTTTAAGTTATTAATGCATGAAGGAACCAGAAAGTTGTTATAAATGGTTCAAAAGAGAATCAAAAGAGCAGACACAATTATAAACCATTAAAAGTGTTGAAATGTATTTAAATTAGGTAAATGAAAAGAAAAATGAACTGGCTTCTTCCAAAATAAGGGAAGGGAAGCCAATTGAACTTCCTTGGGACAGAAATTATTTGCTTACTATTCGGTTTCTACAGTTAATTTCTGGACATCAACAGATGGTCAATATAGAAATCAGATTGATTATATTCTTTGCAGCCAAAGATGGAGAAGCTCTATACAGTCAGCAAAAACAAGACCAGGAGCTGACTGTGGCTCAGATCATGAACCCCTTATTGTCAAATTCAGACTTAAATTGAAGAAAGTAGGGGAAATCACTAGATGAATCAGGTATGACCTAATATGATTATACAGTGGAAGTGACAAACATTCAAGGGATTAGATCTGATAGACACAAGTGCCTGAAGAATTATGGATGGAGGTTTGTGACATTGTACAGGAGGCAGTAATCAAAGACAGCTCCAAGAAAAAGAAATGCAAAAAGGCAAAATGGTTGTCTGAAGAGGCCTTACAAATAGCTGAGAAAAGAAGAGAAGTGAAAGGCAAATGAGAAAAGATATACCCATTTGAATGCAGAGTTCCAAAGAAGAGCAAGGAGAGATAAAAAAGCCTTCCTCAGTGATCAGTGCAAAGAAATAGAGGGAAAAAAACAGAATGGGAAAGACTAGAGATCTCTTTGAGAAAATCAGAGATGCCAAATGTTCCCTAATACCAAAATTAGGGAACATTTTATGCCAAGATGGGCACAATAAAGGACAGAAATGGTATGGACCTAACAGAAGCAGAAGATAATAAGAAGAGGTGGCAAGAATACACAGAAGAACTATACAAAAAACATCTCATGACCCAGATAACTACAATGATGTGATCACTCACCTAGAGCCAAACATCCTGAAATGCGAAGTCAAGTGGGCCTTAGGAAGCATCACTACAAACAAAGCTAGTGGAGGCGATGGAATTCCTGTTGAGCTATTTCAAATCCTAAAAGATGACGCTGTGAAAGTGCTGCACTCAATATGCCAGCAAATTTGGAAAATTCAGCAGTGGCTACAGGACTGGAAAAGTTCCATTTTCATTCAATCCCAAAGAAAGGCAATGTCAAAGAATGTTCATACTACTGCACAATTGTACTCATCTCATGCATTAGCAAAGTAATGCTCAAAATTCTCCAAGCCAGCCTTCAACAGTACTTGATTTGTGAACTTCCAGATGTTCAAGCTGGACTTAGAAAAGGCAGAGGAACCAGAGATCAAATTTCCAACATCCGTTGGATCATAGAAAAAGCAAGAGAGTTCCAGAAAAACATCTACTTCTGCTTCATTGACCATGCCAAAGCCTTTGACTGCATGGATCACAACAAACTGATGAAAATTCTTCAAGAGATGGGAATACCAGACCACCTGACCTGCCTACTGAGAAATCTGTATGCAGGTCAAGAAGAAACAGTTGAACTGGATATGGAACAGCAGACTGGTTCCAAATCGGGAAAGGAGTACATCAAGGCTGTATATTGTCCCCCTGCTTCTTTAACTTATATACAGAGTACATCATGAGAAATGCCAAGTTGGATAAAGTGCAAGCTGGAATCAAGATTGCTGGGAGAATTATCAATAACCTCAGATATGCAGATGACACCACCCTTATGGCAGAAATCAAAGAAGAACTAAAGAGCCTCTTGATGAAAATGAAAGAGGATAGTGAAAAAGTTGGCTTAAAACTCAGCATTCAGAAAACGAAGATCATGGCATCTGGTTCTATCACTTCATGGCAAATAGATGGGGAAACAATGGAAGCAGTGAGAGACTTTATTTTCTTGGGCTCCAAAGTCACTGCAGAAGGTGACTGCAACCATGAAATTAAAAGACGCTTGCTCCTTGGAAGAAAAGTTATGACTAACCTAGACGGCATATTAAAAAGCAGAGACATTACTTTGTCAACAAAGGTCTGTCTAGTCAAAGCCATTGTTTTTCCAGTAGTCATGTATGGACGTGAGAGTTGGACTCCAGAGAAAACTGAGGACAGAAGAATTGATGCTTTTGAATTGTATTGTTGGAGAAGACTCTTGAGAGTCCCTTGGACTACAAGGAGATCCAATCAGTCAATCCTAAAGAAATCAGTCCTGAATATTCATTGGGAGGACTGATGCTGAAGCTGAAACTCCAATACTTTGGCCACCTGATGCAAAGAACTGAATCATTGGAAAAGCCCCTGATGCTGGGAAAGATTGAAGGCAGGAGGAAAAGGGGATGACAGAGGGTGAGATGGTTGGATGGTATCACCGACTCGATAGACATGAGTTTGAGTAAGCTCCAGGAGTTGGTGATGGACAGGGAAGCCTGGCGTGCTGCAGTTCATTGGGTCGCAAAGAGTCGGACATGACTGAGTGACTAAACTGAACTGACTGACATAACACATATAAAGGACTTTGTAGGGTGCTTGGCACAGAATAGTTGCTAAATAAATGTAATGCTATTGTATGATCATATAGCCATAAGATATATGACACCTAATGAATGCTGAAGGTATATGAATTGCATTTTTTTTTGCCTTCCTTCCTTCTCAATATTATGCTTCCTTTTTAAAAAATGGCATTATTTAAAAAAATAATTGTATTTATTTATTCATGGCTGTGCTAGGTCTCTGTAGCTGTGCAGGTTTTTCTTTAGAAGCAGCGAGCAGGGGCTACTTTCTAGTTGCAGTATGCAGGCTTCTCATTGCGGTGGCTTCTCTTGTGGCTGAGCAGTGGCTCTAGGGCATGTGGGCTTCAGTATTTGCAGTTCCTGGGCTCCAGAGCGCAGGCTCAATAGTTGTGGTGCACAGGCTTAGTTGCTCCGCGGCATATGGAATCTTCCTGGATCAGGGATCAAACTCATGTCTCCATCGGCAGGATGATTCTTTACCACTGAGCCACCAGGGAAGCTCTATTTGTTTTCTACTATGAGGCAATAGAAGAGTGGAAGAAAGGAAGAAGACCTCCTGTTTGTGCTCTGGAATCAGGATCCCAGAAGAATCTACATCTCATACCTGCTGTCAGTATGATAAGGAGGAAAGAATGTGACTTCACTGTACTGCCTGACTCCACTGGTCATAGAGAGACTGAGCACTGCATTCCAGCTCTAATGGCTAATGCATCTCAGAACATTAATTTAGAAAGAATTATCAGGTTAAGTCTTTGACATGGAAGTAATGCTAGCCCATAAAGAATGCCCACCCACCCTGTTTTTATTGGCTTTGGAGAGAATTTCCTGGTGGAGTGGTGTCAGGCTTTGAATTCAAAGTTCTCTGCACTTCTGACATTTCAGTGTTTCATAGAGAGGGTGTAACTGTTGCCTAGGACAATGGTTTTAGCTCAAAGAAATATAAGAACCTGCCGAAGCCAAATTGACTAACTATACCTAAGTCAAAATATCTTTTAAAAATGTTGTGCACGTGCATATGTGTACATATATGTGTCTGGGTATATATAACAGATGGGGGAGGAAGGTCATTCTGTGTATTTATTTCCTTAATGTGAAAGAGTCATTCCCTTTTTCTAATGGATGTTTTAGTAAAGACTCAGCAAGCAACATCAAATGTATGACATCAAATGACAAGGCAAAGCAAATCAATTCTATCCTGATGCAATTTCATATGTGCTTAGTAGATTGCAACCACTAGCAATTCTCAGGATGTTATATTTGTGAAATAAGGTACTTAGTTGAGAATGAGATTTTTAAAAAATTCAAGTGACTGCCATTTAGGAGTTTATATCAATGTTCAGAACCAAAACAAGAGAATTTGCTTCATCTTTGGGAAAGCACCCCCCTTTTTTTAAAAAAGAATGGGTTCTGTTTATTTTCTTGGTACAAATACTAGAAACCAAGTCTTGTGAGCATCAGAAGAAAAGAAATTAGAACATCAAATGGCTCATGGAATTGATGAAAATATTGGAGAGCTAGGCTCAGGCTATAAATACCCAAGAACTAAGGAAAGTTTTGCAGTTGACAACAGATGCAGGTCATGACACAGAGCACCCTGCCTGGGAAACCATTGCTCCCAGTGAACCCAAGCACTTCTGCCCCCACTACTCTGGATGGTAGTCACTGGAAGTCACCACTCACCCCCAGAATTAGGTCTAATAAAGCTTCCTTGTCATTAGCTTCTGATTCGAAGCTCTGGCCAGGACTCTAGAATGTCCAAGTTTAAGTCAAGAGCACAGTTGACTGCCTATGTCCTGTTTTCCTCTAAGACCCACAGGATGGTGGCTTTCCCAGATATGACAACTTACCAAGCAACCAATGAACTTAAAATATCAAGTATCTACTACATACAGAATTTTCCCTCAAAGTTTTGTTTTAATCTACACTGTCCCTAATTTACAGTCCAAATCAGGGTCACTTTGAGACTTAAAATATCAAGTATCTACTACATACAGAACTTTCCCTCAAAGTTTTCTTTTATTCTACACTGTCCCTAATTTACAGTCCTAATCAGGGTCACTTTGAGAGTGAAAGGTGGTGCTGGGATAACACAGGTGTAAATTAGAACTGTCCTGGGAAAACTGAGATAAACGATTGTCTTACCTGTATCTGAGTAGGTATTACTTGTCTTTAAGGGTCATGTCTTTGTCTAACCCACAAATTTGTTCATGGTGCACAACAGGTTTAAATATAGCAAGAAGGTCTGATCTTCTCTTTAACTCAAGAGAGGCGGGGAAAGCCCTGTGATAAAGAATGGAATTGAATTTGGTGCAGCTCTGTATACTGGGAGTCATAAGGAAGAAATGTTGGAGACCTTACCTGCCCCCCCCACCCCAGCCTTCGGACCTCTACGGCATACTTCTGTGACTGAGTTGTCTGGATCTCAGGACTGTAGGCTAGGAGGTACCCTGAATAAAATGGGTGTGCTGTCCATTAAAATTCTGAAGCAACTAAGGAAGAAGGCTTTGGTAAGGGGTAGGGAAATATATTTTTCTATTGACAGAGTGAAATGTTTCATTGGATCTGCACTGTAAGGTGCAGAAACATTTGGTGATTCCTATTAGTGGTGGGTTGGGGGAAATCGCTTCTGGGAACTCAGAAGGAACTGTGAGGTCAGATTTCCTTATGATATATCCAAGTGTGCTTTCTATGTACTCATCATGTTTTTCATAGCTTTTTAAAAAGTCTGTGGCTTGATTATATCTTTCATTTGTTTTGAAAAATTCTCACTTTTTGGGAAACAAACTTACAGAAATTTTCAATAATCATAAAAAGATTTTTTTTCTCTGAATTGTTAGGATTGAGCTGCCAACATGATGCTCCATAACTCTTGGATAGTTTAATATGTATTACGTGCAAACAAGAATATTCTACGAAACCACAGTGCAATCATCACAATCAGGAAATTAACTATAGCTTACTACTACCATTTAAACCTCAGATTCCATTCAAAGTTCATCGGTAGTCCCAATCATGTCTTCTATATCAAAAAGATCAAGTCCAGAGCCTTGCACTTAAATTTCATGTGTCTTTAGTGTCCTTTGCTGTTGTTGTTGTTCAGTTGCCCAGTCGTGTCCAATTCTTTGAGACCCCATGGACTGCAGCATGCCAGGACCCCCATCCCTCACCATCTCCCAGAGCTTGCCCAAGTTCATGTTCATTGCATCGGTGATGCCATCCAGCCGTCTCATCCTCTGAAGCCCTCTTATCCTTCTGTTCTCAATCTTTCCCAGCACCAGGGACTTTCCCAGTGAGTTGTCTGTTCACATCAAATGACCAAAATACTGGAAATTCAGCTTCAGCATCAGTCCTTTCAGTGAATATTCAGGGTTAATCTCCCTTAAGGTTGACTGGTTTTATCTTCTTGCTGTCCAGGGGACTTTCAGGAGTCTCCTTTAGTCTAGGACAACTTTCTGTCCATTGAATTTTTCCTTGGTTTTCGTAAGTTTGACTCCAGAAGATTACAAGCATTGCTTTGTGGACTGTCCCTCAGTTTGCATTTGTCTAATGTTTTCTCATCATTAGATTCAGCGTATGCATCTTTGGTAGGGGTGTCACAGAAGCAGTCCTTCATTTTCTCATTGTATTCTGTCAGAGGACTCATGATTTTGGCTTATTCTCTTAGGGATGATGCTCAACTTGACCTCTTGGTTAAGGTAATCCTCCCAGTCCTCCCACCTATAAAGCTGCACTTTCTCCTTAGTAGTTAGCATATAATTTGTGAGTGGGCACCAAAAGACTTCCCGGGTAGCACAGAGGTAAAGAAACCGCCTGCCAGTGTCAGAGGCAGGGTTCAGTCCCTCACTCAGGAAAATCCTGTGGAAAAGGAAATGGCAACCCACTCTAATATTCTTGCTTGGAAAATCTCATGGACGGTAGAGTCTGATGGGCTACAGTCCACAGGGTCATAAAAGATTTAGACACAACAACAACGACCACCTAAAGACTGTGTAAATATTTCATTCCCCCTCAAAATTTCAGTGTATTCATTTATTATTTATATTATCATGGTGTCATGAATCCCTGCTTTGTTCAAGGTGTCATAATCTGTTATTGTCATTAACAATGACCCCCCTAAACAAGATCCTACTGTGTAGCACAGAGAGCTATATTCAGTATCCTATGATAAACCATAATGGAAAAGAATATTAAAAAAGAATACATATATAAGTATAACTGAATCACTTTGCTGTATAATAGTAATTAACACAATATTGCAAATCAACTATACTTCAATAAAGAATAAACACTGACCCTCCGGATGAGAGCGATCCTTAAAGGAGACTACCTGGATGTCCCTCACAACACTTCTACTTACATGTCATTAGTCAGAACTTATTCAAATGACCTCACCTACCACTAAAGGATCCTAGGGAAAGTCTTTTATTCCAGGTGTCAGTGTGCGCAGCTAAGGTGAGTGTTCTGTTAGCAGGAAAAATGGACAGAATGGATATTGGGAGGCAACTAGCAGCTTTTGCCACTGTGGTTTAAAAAGCAAAAATTCACATGAGGATTTCTTGATGTATTCTGGAATATTATTTCTTATCAACATTTATGAAATTAGACAAGATATGTATATTAATCACAATTTTAAGGCACTATATCCAAAAGTCTTTTTTAATAGTTGCATACTTTTCAAATAAGTAGTACTCCTTTGAATGCTTGCAAAACAGGGTAAAATGTAAAGAAATGTGCATTGTGTTCCAATTTTGGCTATTGATCTGCTTTGTAACATTTGGGAAAGTCATTTGAAATGACTGTATCTTTATTGGTAATTGAAAAGTTAAGAGGGGTTTTTAAGTCTAGAAAGTGAATAAGACAATTTCTCTCTAGGACTAAAGATAAACAAATAAACAAAAAGATAGAAAAACCAAATAAACACATCATCATTTTTGAGGGGGAGAAGGAAATGGCAACCCACTCCAGTGTTCTTGCCTGGAGAATCCCAGGGACGGGGCAGCCTGGTGGGCTGCCGTCTATGGGGTCACACAGAGTCGGACACGACTGAAGCAACTTAGCAGTGTCAAAACAGAGATGAGGCTTTGGTCACTAATGTTAAGTGATTTACTACTTGGATAAAAATTCACAAAAATGAAACTGTACTAAATATAATAGTTTGATGAAAATTTTAGAGTTCCCACTCCACTCGTAGTTTTCATAAATAAGCTGAGCTGAGAAAGGCATGACAGAGCCCTAGAGATCTCTGCTAGCACACCTCCTGGCAGCACTTTCCCCACTTCCTGATGATACATTGGATCCTGAGGCATTTCAGCTCATCGTCTACAGAAAATACTGGAAGAAAAGATACTATGAAAGTTTACTTTTAAAAAGATTTTAAAAAAATTTATCTATTTTTGACTGTGCTGTGTCTTTGTTCCTGTGCTCGGGTTTTCTCCAGTTGCAGTGAGCAAGGGCCACTCTCTAGCTGTGGGCTTCTTACTGTGGAGCTTCGCTTGTTGCAGAGCACAGGCTCTAGGGTGCATGGGCTCAGAAGTTGTGGAGCACGGGCTTAGTTGCTTTGCGACATGTGGGATCTTCCTGGACCAGGAATGGAATCCATGTCTCCTGATTTGGGAGGTGGATTCTTAACCACTGGACTACCAGGGAAGTCCAAAATTTATTTTTAAAATGAGTTAAAACCAGGTCCAGTGAAACTCAGGTTCTAGCATTTTTAATGCCTTGGTCTTTCCCACTGTTATTTGTGTAATGTTGGAATTCTGGAGTTGATACAAGTCTGTAACTCAAAAATACTCTCTCTGTCTCAATTTCATTGTGACTAAAATAAAATATATCTGGTTGAATTAAAACAAAAGATTATAGTAATATAATTTCTCTTTGGGGCACTTCCTCTATACCTGGGATTCAACCTTACCTGCAAAGAGTTTCAGAACTAAAACTATTATATGAATAGAAACTGAAAGCACACACTTTTGAAGGTATTTCAATTCTCGTGAAATTTGCAGGCACATTAACCGCACACAATTGGGGGTGTTATAGAGCAAGTGTTTAGCATTGCATTATCAAGGTGACAATTTTTATGCCATAAAAATATAAGACACCTGGAAGACAATATACATCATGTATGCAGGCATGCTCAGTCGTGTCTGACAATTTGCAGCCCCACGGACTATAGCCCACTAGGCTGTCCATGAAATTTTCAAGGCAAGAATACTGCAGCGATTTGCCATTTCCTACTCCAGGGGATCTTCCTGATCCAAGGATAGAATCCATGTCTCTTGTGTCTCCTGCATTGATAGACAGATTCTTAATCACTGAGCCACAATGTGCAAAAGGTGGGGTGGCATTGCTGATACATGAAAAAAACCATAAATCTCAGTGAAAGTGAAAGTTGCTCAGTTGTGTCCGACTCTTTGCGACCCCATGAACTATACATTCCATGGAATTCTCCAGGCCAGAGTACTGGAGTGGGTAGCCTTTCCCTTCTCCAGGGGATCTTCCCAACCCAGGGATTGAACCCAGGTCTTCCATATTGCAGGCAGATTCTTTACCAACTGAGCTATCAGGGAAGCCCAAGAATACTAGAGTGGGTAATTTATCCCTTCTCCAGGGGATCTTCCTGCCCCAGGAATTGAATCAGGGTCTCCTGCATTGCAGGTGCATTCTTTATGCTGATGCACAGTGATTTTAAAAGGCAGACACTTTTTCACTTAGTTTTATTTTTTACATTCTCTACAGACAATGCCTTCTTGCTTCCAGGAGACTTACCATTCCCTCCAGTCTGTCCTCAGTATGTCACTGAAGACCTTGGAGTTTTATAAAAATAACTCATTTAAACTTATTCTTACATAAGGGATTTTGGGGAGCAGAGCGGATTGCAGCTTAATTTCCAAAGGCAATTAACTGTGTTTTTTAAAGCCCACTGCTTTTCCATACTTGCTCTTTGATCTGTGTCATCTGTCTTGGATCACTTGTACAGTCTACTTTTCAGGCTTTTTATTGCTGAAGTCACTTCTGCAGTTCATGATCCATGAAAATACGTTAGCAGTGAAACAACACACCCAATCCAGTGTTCAAAGCAAATTTTCATGTCCCTTCTAGGTTAGAATCCAAACTATGGGACAAATAGGGATATATCAACTTTACAAGTTAGTCAAGTCTTCTAAAAGTCCACCTAGCTAAGTAATTACATAGTTCTCCCCTCTATTAAACAAAGAAAATAAAAAAACACAACAGAAAGTATTTTTTCCCTAGACGTATCCGTTTATTATGGAAAAATACAGTAAGCCCCAAAGAAGAAAACAGAAGGCAACTCTTAATTCCACCACTTAGAGATAGCTATTGTTTCTTCGGGTACATGTATACTTTCAGCTCTATATAGACTGCATATACCTATACACTCATAGACACACAATTGTTACTGCTGCTTAGTCACTAAGTCGTATCTGACTCTTTGCAACCTCAAGGCCTGTAGCCCGCCAGGCTCCTCTGTCCATGGGATTTCCCAGGCAAGGATACTGGAGTGGGTTGCCATTTCCTTTCTCAGGGGATCTTTCCAACCCAGGGATTGAACCAGAGTTTCCTGCATTGGCAGACAAATTCTTAACCATTGAGCTACCAGGGAAGACCATATACATGCAGAGTACATTTATATATATACATATTTAGATATATATTAATACTTACATAAACTGTTATATAACCTTTTCTCACTGAATAGATTATGAAAGGTTCATAGATTATGAACCTTTTCTCACTGAATAGTTACCTATGTTATTACTGCAGATTTTTCCTGAAGACTTAGAATCAGGCTTTTTTTCCTCTATCTGGAGGCCCTATACTTTCAACAGGCCTTTATTCTGTTGGAAAGATCTGTTTGAATGTAGTTATGACGAAGAAAGAGGATATAAGATGATGCCAAATGTTAAGTGCATTAGACTTCCCTGGTGGCTCAGATGGTAAGCGTCTGTCTACAATGTGGGAGACCCAGGTTTGAGCCCTGGGTTGGAAAGATCCCCTGGAAAAGGAAATGGCAATCCACTCCAGTACTATTGCCTGGAAAATCCCATGGACAGAGGAGCCTGGTAGGCTACAGTCCATGGGGTTGCAAAGAGTCGAACATGACTGAGCGACTTCACTTTCACTTATGTTAAGTGCAGAACTGCTCTGTTTTGGCATTTTATTCTTTTGAGATGATTTAGAAGCATGATATTTCAAGATATACACTATTTGGTTATCATCCCTTAGCCTCTCCAAGAAGTGACAAAACTCAAAAGATTGTTTATGGAAGGACTGATAGTTTAATGCCTACATTTCAGTAGCAGGAAAGACATCAGAACAAATTCAGATTTATCTACATTATCCTTAGTGTGAAGGACAATCATTTATTTCAGTAGGACTGACTAGAGTGTTTAGTGCTGGCATCAAGTTTAAGTCAGAATTTTACCAAGTGCAGAATCCCTTCTACAGCAGCCCCAACAGCAGATGGCAGCCTAGCCTATGATTGAATTTCATAAAGGATTACTCTGCCAGTTGCAATCCAAGTCATTAATGAATAGTTCTAGAGAAGAGGAATTTATTGCTTATGTTAAACAAATTTCTGCTTCTTAGTAACTCTTCTGCCTGTATCTAACATCTACTCTCTTGACCACAGATTAGTCTATTCTGCATTAGTCTTCACACTTGTCTCCCTTGAGTCTTTTTCACCCTAGCCTGAACATCCTACTTGATGTAACGGTTGACATACCAGCTGGCCTTCTTAGGATGCACTCCTGGTACATTTCTACTCTCTGAGTCATTCAGATTGAAAGTGATTTCCAAGTTCTGGTCTGTGTAGCAGAGGTCTCAGTAGCACCAGGATCTCTTATGATCAAGATCTAGAATATATAGACTGAGACTAAAGTCCCCTTTTCTGTTGTTTTGGCATCAGTGTCACTCTGTTGGACGAGAATGAATGTGAATATGCTGCTTATTCTCTGTTTGCTTCCCCAACAGATAGTTTCTCCACTTGGTCCTCCCTGAAAGATCCCCTAAGAGTCTGACCTCTACTGAATGTACCTCTCAGCTGGCCCGGCTCTCTAGATTCTGATTGGACTTGGCCTCAGCAGGAACTTGGAGGATAAGAGTAAGAAGGTATTAAACCATTTTTTAAAAGAACAATGAATGTGTCTTACCTGTGGCCTCACCTCCTGCTGGGCATTATGGTGCCAGTCCTTGGGTGACCCACTGTTACGAGTTAGTTGCCTTAATCCTGTAAACAGTTCCTTTATTAAACTCTTCTCAGTTAAACTCTTTGACAGTGCCACCATTTTCTGCTGGGATACACATGGTATGGGCTTCCCTAGTAGCTCAGCTGGTTGCCAGGAGCCAGCATGAGGAACTCCGCCCATGGCAAAGGTCATGAGGAAGGAGGCTCGGCATAGGCAAAGGGGATCAAGCCTCAGGAGTCCCCCTGGAAATTCTCGAGCATCTACCCCCAAAACCAGAGTCTGCCTACTTTCTGCTTTGTGCTCTCACCTACACCTCTGACTTTATGGGGGGCTGTCCCCCACTATCTCTCTCTGAAAAAAAGAGTTAACTTACAGCTCCAGTTAATAAAGTTCCTGAATGTGATAGTGTTTCAACCTACAAACTCCTTTGGAAGTCCTCTAGCCTGCCTGAATAGGTTTTTCCAGCCACATGTGATTGTTCAGAGCCTCCCAACTGTGAGAGGCATGAGATGTTCTAAACTGTCTAAATACAGATTCTTTTGAGCAGTTAAAAGATTGATTAGAAATCGTATTGGTGAAGGGTTTTTCACTTGTTGGGCCAATGTTTGCTGCTAAGTTTTCATATCCCTTACATACTGTGTCCCTGGCAGTGTATTGATTAATATAATTGGTGTATAGGAATGTAAGTAGTAGCTTTAATGTTTGTAACCTTGGACCCTTGAGTTAATTCTTTTTCTTGTTATAGCCCACCATACCTTTGCCCTATAGGAATGCAACTTTATCTAATGCTTTTGGAGGGTGGCGCCTGACTAATCACCTTTAGAGAAAAATAAGTTTTCTGAAGAAAGGGTCTTAAAATGTTAACAGGCCTCCAGGCCAGAAGATGATGCAAATCACCTAAACTTTTGCATATGATAAGTTTTCAGGAAGAAAGCCTGGCTTGCTGCATGACTCTACCCCTTCCCCCATTATCCTCTATGCATAACTTAAGGTATAAAAACTACTTTGGAAAATAAAGTGCAGGCCTTGTTCACCGAAACTTGGTCTCCCCATGTCGTTCTTTCTCTCACCTTCTGGCTGAACTGGGGCATGGAGGCTTATTAAGCCTACTAATTTTGCCTGGGCTTCTAAGATCTGACCAGGGAGGCCTTAGTGTCTCCTCTCCTGCGGGAGAACGGGAGGACGCCTGCGGCCTACGTAGGTGACGTAAATTCCTTATTTTGGAATTTTATTAGCTTTCCACGTAAACCAAGTTATTCAGCCTCTTTTCTCCACTGAATTTTCTCACTGAGCTATCCTTATTTAACCACTCTTTATATCTTTAATTCTATCGTATCCTGATCGCCGAAGCCGTCTCCCCTTTGAAACCCCTGACTCCAACGGGGCTGGACCCTGGCAGCTGGTAAAGAATCTGCCTGCAATGCATGAGACCCCAATTCAATGCCTGGGTCAGGAAGATCCCCTGGAGAAGGGATAGGCTACCCACTCCAGTATTCTTGGGTTTCCCTGGTGGCTTAGCTGGTAAAGAATACACCTGCAATGCAGGAGACCTGGGTTTGATCCTTGGGTTGGGAAGATCCCCTGGAGAAGAGAATGACTATCCACTTCAGTATTCTGGCCTAGAGAATACCATGGGCTGTATAGTCCATGGGGGTCACAAAGAGTCAGACATTCCCTGACGGCTCAGTGGGTAAAGAATCTGCCTGGAATGCAGAAGACACAGGAGATGTGGGTTCGTTCCCTGGGTTGGAAAGATCCCCTGGAGGAAATGGCAACCCACTCCAGTATTCTTGCCTGGAAAACCACATGGACAGAGGAGCCTGACGGGCTATAGTCCAAAGGTCGCAAAGAGTTGGACATGACTAAGCATGCTGGCGTGGTACAGAGGGCATAAGGAGCATGCTGCTGCTGCTAAGTCGTTCCAGTTGTGTCCAACTCTGTGAGACCCCATGGACAGCAGCCCACCAGGCTCCTCTGTCCCTGGGATTCTCCAGGCAAGAATACTGGAGTGGCTTGCCATTTCCTTCTCCCACAAGGAGCATATAGGCACTAGAATACTGGGAAATTTTTCAAATGAACTGCACCAGAAGAGATCTTCCTGATTCTGTTTTGTGTAGAACTTTTTTTAGCTCCCAAATACAGTATTTTGAACTTAGCTCTCAGGGAGTTCTTTATGTTGGCGTTGGCCAGTCATTTCAGATGGCTGAGATCATTTGGATCTTGATTTTGTTAGTGATCTTAGCCTTTCCCCTCAACAGTTTGCTAATTGTGTACAAATTTTATTACTATGTGATCTCTCTTGCCATCCATGGAGAGGCAGTAGAGCATCATGAGGAAAAATCAACTTTGGGGTTGAGTTAGGTTTGAATTACTAACCATGTGAACTTCATTTCTTAATCTATAAGATAAGCATAATACCTGAAAAATTTGGTGTGAGTTTAACAAAAAAAAGTCTTTAAAGCCCTTATGTCTCACTTGGTTCATGATAAGCCTTCAATAAATGATAACTTTGTATGCAGGAGAGAAAGGTAAGCTATCCCCCAAAGAAATAAGCCAACTAAGAATACCATTCAAGATATAAGTATAGAATGAGAGGAATATGGATTGTGTGTGTATGTCTATGTGTGTGGGGGAGGGGGAGAGGAGGGCAGTAGACAAATGAACTGACCCTCAAACTTCCTGTAGAGAGGAAAATAATTTCATTGAGAACATCAGTCATCTGAAAAGATGGTTATTTGAACATCTCTTTTGGGGTTTCTGCTCTGCTTCTATGGTTGTCTTTATTTATTGGGCTCCCTCTGCCTTCTCTAGTCTCTGCCCCAACCATCTCCTCCATCCCCTAATTCAAAAACTTTCCTCCTTCTTACCAAGAAATGTACTTTATCAATTAGTTCTATGTTTCTGTTTTCTAATATGCTGTTTTCTGCTTTCTTGTTTACTAATGAATTATTTCTGCTTTCCTAGGACTAATTATTCCTCTTTTACTGTTTTTTGCTAATACTTAGTGTTTTTATTTTCATTCTGCTCTATTTTTCATATTTAATATTTTTATTTATGACTATTTTCTAGATAGTCTACAAATTTTATTTAGATGTTTTTTGATAAAAGAATTGAGAAAAGTCTTATGTTCCCATGTTGTGATTTCTAGTTTTATTGCATTATAATCAGAGAATATTATCTGTATTTGTAATAGCATTTGTACCACATTTATACCTTTTTACTTCACTCAGATTTTTTTCAGATGGCCTAACATGTTCTCTTTTGTAAATCTATCATTGACACATAACAATTCAACAGTTCAGTGTACGTTTTTTGGTTATCTGCTGCTGCTAAGTCGCTTCAGTCGTGAATGACTCTGTGCGACCCCATAGACGGCAGCCCACCAGGCTTCCCCATCCCTGGGATTCTCCAGGCGAGAACACTGGAGTGGGTTGCCATTTCCTTCTCCAATGCATGAAAGTGAAAAGTGAAAGTGAAGTCGCTCAGTCGTGTCTGACTCTAGCAACCCCATGGACTGCAGCCTACCAGGCTCCTCCGTCCATGGGATTTTCCAGGCAAAAGTACTGGAGTGGGGTGCCATTGCCTTATCCAGGCTATACAATTTGCTAATACAATTTAATGTGCTTGTATTAGGGCCTTTATATATTTTCTTTGTTGCCTTCTTTCTTTATCATGAGATGAGAGGGTAAGCTAAAGTCTCACCACCATTTTTCTTTTCATATCTCTTTGCATTTCCTGAAGTTTTATCTTCATGAAGTTTTTATGCACAAAACAGTGCACATACAGTTTTTGTGTATAACATTTGGATTTTACCTTTTATAAAAATCTTTTCTCCCCCTTGATTTTGCTTGGCCTGGTGTTATGGCACAGGTTTAACATTTTTGTTGTTGTTTAGTCGCAAGGTCATGTATGACTCTTTTGTGACCCCATGAACTGTAGCCCACCAGACTCCTCTGTCCAAGCTCCTCTGTCCATGGGATTTCCCAGGCAAGTATACTGGACTGGGTTGCCATTTCCTTCTCTAGGGGATCTTCCCGACCCAGGGATTGAAACCGCGTCTCCTAAATTGGCAGGTGGATTCTTAATCACTGATCCACCTGGGAAGCCCACAGGTTTAATATTTTAGAGATAAAATTGATTAGGAATCACAAGGATCTCAGGGTTGCTATAGTGGTTCAGAACCATGGACAGCTATCCCTCTAGGAACCATCCTCCTCACTTCAGGGTCTTAAACCTTTGTGAGTCACAGAGTTAGAGAAGAGATACGGAGAGTCACCCTAAAATGATAAGTTGATTTCTAGTCTTCCATGAAACCTAAGAGAAGGCTAATGGACTGTGCAAATTCAGAAACCATTCGAAGTAGGGATGTCATTCCTAGTGTATTCAATCTTACCACCTCATTGGGCTAGATTATTTCCATCGTGAGGGAGTCTGCCTCAAGCTATTTTGGCTGAGGCATGCTTCTAAAAATGCATCCAATTAACTTCCTTTGTTGTGGTTTCTTGCTCACCAAACATTATTCTGATTATGATTCAACATCCCATAAAATTCCATCTGCAGGGAGAAAATATATTAGGCATGACAATGCTAAACATTTCAACCCATGTCACTACAAACATTTCAACATAATTTGGTAACTTGGCACCTTGGTTCTATACATTATTTTCCATGTGCTTAGTTAGCATAATGAATTCACTTTCAGAAACACTCATCCTATCTCAATTGTGAGTAAACTGGCTTTTGTATATACACATATATATGGTTGAGAGAATGTAAAACTATGAATTCACTAAGACAACTCTTATGATGGTAATCTGCCAACTTGCACCTTTTCATTACTGTGCACATTCCAGTAAAAGCATGGACCATGTGTGAGCAAGGGGAGAGCCCTGTGGCACTCCACCAAATTTCCCACTCCAAGTTCATATTGGCTTATTAACCAATGCTCACTATCACATGAAAATCTGTAACTGAATCTGGGTGCTGACATGATGAAATGATGTGATATTCAAGCAGCAATGCAGATATTCAAGCATCTGTTTATTTCCTGGGAGAAAAATTTTAAAGAAAAGTATATTTAAACAACTGTTTATATTTGACTAAAGAAAAGCAAGCAAGCACTTAATTTATGAATTTGCTAATTGCTCATCTCAGCTGAGAACACTGGTGTTGAATATATGCCATTGTTTTCAGATTTTGCACAGAAAATAATTTCAAAGACTAAATGACATAATGCCTACACAGAGCCTGAGGAATGGCTATGAAAGCAATCCTGGGGCTACTGAGGCTGTCACAGTGGCACTTAGCTTTTCTGTTTGGACCTTGGGGCCATTTTTCTCATAAGTAAAATAAAATAAAATAAATATGTCTTAAGACATAGATACACAGAAGTTCATTTATATTTGAATTTTGGAAAGTCTATTACTATCAATTACTACTAATAAGAAGGCACATCAGGGTGTTTTTCTTATGCTGATAGTGATTCAGTTCAATCACTCAGTCGTGTCTGACTCTTTGCAACCCCATGGACTGCAGCACACCAGGTTTCCCTATCCATCACCAACTCCCAGAGCTTGCTCAGACTCATGTCCATTGAGTTGGTGATGCTACCCAACCATCTCATCCTCTGTCATCCACTTCTCCTCCTGCCTTCAATCTTTCCCAGCATCAGGGGCTTTTCCAGTGAATCAGTGTTTCGCATCAGGTGGCCAAAGTATTGGAGCTTCAGCTTCAGCATCAGTCCTTCCAATGAATATTCAGGACTGATTTCCTTTAGGATTGGCTGGTTTGATCTCCTTGCAGTCCAAGGGACTTTCAAGAGTCTTCTCCAGTACCACAGTTCAAAAGCATCAATTCTTTGGTGCTTAACTCTCTTTATGGTCCAACCCTCACATCCATACATGACTACTGGAAGAACCATAGCTTTGACTAGATGGAGCTTTGTTGGCAAAGTAATGTCTCTGCTTTTTAATATGTCTAGGTCGGTCATAGCTTTTCTTCCAAGGAGCAAGCATCTTTGAATTTCATGGCTGCAGTCACCATCTGCAGTGATTTTGGAGCCCAAGAAAATAAAGTCTGTCAATGTCTCCATTGTTTCCCCATCTATTTGCCATGAAGTGATGGGACTGGATGCCATGATCTTAGTTTTTTGAATGTTGAGTTTTAAGACAGCTTTTCCATTCTCCTTTTTCACTTTATCAAGAATGATTAAGGCAGCTCTGCCTTAAGGTATTTTCTTATGCCAGAGATGCCAGAAATAGAACATCTCTCAGTTTTGGAGATCCTTTGTTTATGAGGGCTTCCCTGGTGGCTCAGATCATAAAGAATCTGTCTGCAGTGCAGGAGACCCAGGTTCAATCCCGGGGTTGGCAAGAACCTCTGGAGGAGGGTATGACAACCCACTCCAGTACTCTTGCCTGGAGAATTCCATGGATAGAGGAGCCTGGTAGGCTACAGTCCATGAGCACAGCTACATTTAGTCAATTTCAGTCAATGATATTCACTAAATGCCACTAGAGCAGAAGTAAATACCAACAGAAAACCACATTTTACAAAGACAATCACCTCAGCATCCTAACCTGCCACTTCTTAATAACTGAAATTCCTCTCTTTTGCTGCAGTCAGCCTGATTGTGGCTGGAGGAATACAGATGGTCATGTAGCCCTCCAAAAGCACTCATATGACCTTTCTGGAGAGGAGATTCTTGGATAGTGAGTAATTTTTGAAAGCTGGAATGAGTTAGCAGCAATAGCAGAAGGAAAAAAAATGAGTGTGGCCAATTCAAGAAGCCATGTGGTAGGATAAGGGTTCTGAGGGAAACCCCTGGTTCAAGGAACAACTCAGGAGTTTCTTCTGTCATAGAAGGGTGGGATAGTAGGAGATCAGGAGTCTTGGGGATTTAGTTGCCTGATTTCTTGCCTAAATGCTAGTGCAAATGATGCAAAGCACTCCAAAGGCTTCTGTTCTGCCACTGTAGAGTATATTTGTTGCCTTTTGGCTGTGAAGCATCCACACATTTCCTACTAGCACCGCAATGTCCCTTCATTAGGAATTCTTCACTGTAGACAGTTTTGCTGGTATGGGTGAGAGCCTGTGACTTAGTTTTGTCTTCTTTGAGAGTTTTTATGGGACTTTGAACAGTGAATGGGAGATGGACAGTCTTGCTCCACAGGTGCAAGTAGATTAGAATGTTCCTGAGGCAGCCTATATTTTCTGCTTCTCAGCCCTGAGGGGAAATCCTTTTGACTTGTTCTCCAATTTTTTGTCACTTCTTTGGGTCTCCCCACTCATACATTAAAACAAATCCCTTTCTATTAAACCTATCTAGAATACTCACATGATCCTGACTAACTTCAAGGATGGTATAGAAGTGTAATCCCAACATGTTTCCGGAAGAAGAACTAGCCCTGTGAGTTCCACAATCACATGTACCACACATTTATATTCATCACTTATCTTATAAAGATACTGCGTTCTCTTTGTGCGATTTTCTGATATGCCCAGTGCTTTAAGTGCACTTAGGAAATTTTCTTTAAAAGGTTTATTTTGTAATCCTAACATGATGGGAATGTAAAGTTCTTACTGATGAACTCAATTTCCTCAATAAATAAAATGAAACACTGAGAAGTAAGGTTAAATTTTGAATAACAGACAGATTAAAGGAAAAATTTCAATTACCTTTTAGATAACTGAGACAAAGACATTTGCGGCGTCAACACAATTCTATTTAATTATGTGTTAAATAATTTGTAGGAAAATTGGAAACAAGTTGATAGTGAAATCAATATGTCACTAAACAAACATATGGTCTAATGTTTTGCTAAATTGACAAAATAAGGCAGCTGTTTAAGTATCATCTAAATATAGCCATGTTCCTTCAGAAAACAGCTTGCAGGTAGCATTATTCCTGAAAATTACGGCATGTAGTTAGCACTTGTGGGTTTTTAGCCTGTAAAGGAAGAACCTAAAAGGTGACACAAAGCAAAGGGGTCATTAGAAAAATACAACTTTTCCCCCACATTTTGGCCATGCTCTGTGTCCTGTAGGATCTTAGTTCCCCAATCAGGGATTGAACTCTAGGCCAGGGCAACGAAGGCGCTGAGTCCTAACCACTGGATCACCAGGAATTCGTGGCTTCCACTAGTCTTCCTTATAGCTTACCATCTGTTCAGCAGATGGCCTTGGACTGAGTGTTCTTATTTTTTTATTTCCCTTATCAGCTTGTCCTGACACACACACGCACACCACCCTCCACTCCCCAGCCCTACTCCCAGCTCATGAAGTGTCATTCACGTTAGCAACTTTGCTTTCTTCGGGGCTTGGTCTGCCAACCTACTTTCTCTTTACAGAGATGAAATAAAAGCAAACTCATTTCTACCCTCTTAGCCTTTGGAATCTTTAACTGCTGTGATGTTTAAAAAATTAAAGAAGTGATAACTCAAACAAACTCATTTATTCCCTAAGTCTGTAGGTTCATGTCAGTCTTTTGAAATATATGCTCTGAGCCCAGTGTGGTGACTTTGGTGGGTCATGCTCAACCCATTGTGAACAGGAGTGCTGACCTGCACCCTGAAGTGTGAAGTCCCTTTTTGCCCTTCAGAATGGCCGCCTGAACTAATTTATTACTCAGTCTGAAAAGCCATTTTTTATAACTCACTGTGGTTATACCTTGCTTGTTTCTCCAACTGTCGTATATAAAGTATTGATTTCTCATACTAGCAGTGACTAAGGATGTCATGTCACCTCTTCATTACTACCTAATGGGGGCAAAGTGGACACGTTCTGAAGCCCAGCACCCATCTCCTGGTTCACATACCTCATCCTCCTCTTGTCTCCAGCGAGTGGAGCGCTGTCTTCAGGGGCTATCTCCCTTTTACCTTCATGAATCTGATGACCATATCGTCCCCATGGAAATCTCAATTTCCAGTCAGCAAAGGATGCACATAAAAGATCACTGTGAGTTGTTTATTTCTCCTCACTGGCAGTTTGCATTTTCCTGGGGCTTATAAATCTCCTGGCATTTATTACACTTTCTGGTTAGATGTCAGCTTATTTGTGAAGCTGTCTGTCATTGTGCTCAAAACTGAGGGGAGCCACAGTCTAGCCAGGAGAAGTGACTAATTCCCACTGTTCTCCCTGCTAGCTTTTGAGCAGTAGGAAGCTCTGAGGCTCTGCAGACAAGCCCCCTCTGGCATTTGGGATGCTCTCCCACCATGCCTCCCCATTAATTAACCGAGCAACTAACAGAACCGTGACTGGTGTTCATGCCTCCTCTGAATTTGCTTGCTTGATTTGTCCTTGAATGACCTTGGAAGAGTTGCCCTCCCCTTGTCCCCTGGGTTTTGGACACTCCATCCTTGGGACTGGCTCCAAGTTGACTCTGGTGTTGACTTAGGGCAGATACCATAGGCCAAGAAACCCACACACAGCCTTGGCAAAACTGGAGATGCTGGATATTTCCTACTGGGACACAGGAAGACTGAGAACCTCTAATGAACCTGGACTACAAGTTAAAATCATGCCAGACTCTTTAGAGTGGTTAGCCCTGGACTATGGGATTAAGAGGGACATTTATTTTCTTTTTTAGATTCAGCTGCACTTTCTGCAATGGGCATGTATCAATAAAATATGTGATGCTGTTCAGAAGTTGCCCCCCCTTGTCATGTTGCTGGTGTTATTAGGGGTGCTTTTGTATCTGATGAGTAAAAATCTAGGCTGGACACTCCAAGCAAAAAGTGTTTGCTCAGTCACTAAGTCATATCAGACCCTTGGACAGTCTCCTGGGTTGGCAGGTGATTCTTTACCACTGAGCCAACCAGGAAAAGTGAAAAGTAGTGAAGTGTTAGCCACTCAGTTGTGTCCAACTCCTTGGGACTCCATGGACTATAGCCAGCCAGGCTTCTCTCTCCATGGAATTCTCCAGGCAAGAATACTGGAGTGGATAGCCACTCCCTTCTCCAGGGTATCTTCCTGACCCAGGGATTGAGCCCAGGTCTCCTATATTGCAGATTCTTTACTGTCTGAGCTACCAGGGAAGCCCACCACCTCAGGCAAATAAAATGGAGTTAATTTTGACATGTGTTCTCACTTCTTAACCCTTGGGAATTTTAAACACAAAAGTATTCCATGTGATCAAATAAACAAGTTCAGAGAATGGATGGGTGTCCTGGTTACTGCCTTTCTACCCCTCCTAGCAGCTGCCTTGGCTCATAGAGTTTTGAGAATGGTGGGTATAAAGGAAACTGTGTACCTCTCATAAGTGGAACATTCAGCTCCCTCTTCTCCAGCAACTGACCCTCTCTCTGATCAGGCTAGCTTCACTCCTAGGCCTCCTGGGATTTCATCAGGGCCAGTGAAGAGGTCAAGTTTCCCTTTGTTTCTCCTCATACCTCCAGAAGAAAGAATTTATGTACACTTAGGTACATGTCACTGACTGCAAAGTACAGTCACTTAATCCTCTTATCTGGTCTGCATGTCCCATTGCAGGGGCACATATTGTGACTTCACCACTCCATCCTAATAGAGGAGACTTAATAGAGGAGACTATTTAATGGAACCTGGACAGACCCTGCAACTTGTTTTGCCAGTAAAATATGGAGAAAGCAATATTGTGGGACTTTCAAGGTTGGATTATAAGAGGCCTTGGAACTTCTGCTTTTACTGTCTTTGACTGCTTCTCTGATACCACCAACCTACTGGAAGATGAGAGGTCATTGGAAGAGAATCAAGATTCTCAGCCATCTGCCAGTCATGTGAATGAGACCATCTTGGACCTGATGGCCCAGTAAATGCTTCCACTGTACACAGTCAAAACAATGAGGGAAACCAGACAAAAAATAATGTGAGTTTGGGGGTATCAACTGTACAGCAATAGATAGTTGAAAAGCTTAATGCCTTTTAGAGACAGAAACACCTAAATCCTATTCATGTTAGCACTTGGTTAGTACAGTATAGATGTTGAACTGGTGTTGGTTGCAAGTAAAGCTTAAATAGGCAGTGACCAGAACACAAGCCTTTATGGTCCATGGTCAAGAGTTTAGACTTAATCCTAAGAACAGCTATAGAAGGATTTAGGCAAGAACATAACCTGGTCAAATTTTCATTTCATAAAGTGATAATAGCATCCATATGGGTCTCCCTGGTGGCTCAGTGGTAAAGAACATGGGCCAGGAAGATCCCCTGGAGGAGGAAATGGCAACACACTCCAGTATTCATGCCTGGAAATCCCATGGACTGAGCAGCCTGGCGGGATACAGTCCATAGGGGTTGCAAAGAATGAGACACAACTTAGCTCCTCAACAACAACAATCTGCATCCATGTGGAGAATGGATTTAAAAATGTCAATTCTGGAGGCAGGAAAACCATTTGGAAGGCTATTATAGTGATTGTTTAAAGTTGAAGGTAAGCTTAGAAATGTGGCAAGTGGCAGAAGAAAATAGTTTCAAAGATTTTAGAGATATTAAAGACGCAAAATTGGAAGGACCTGATTGCATGAGGAAACTGGGTGGAGAGTGGTGTCAGTCCTAGTGATGAAGAATTCTGGGGGCAGAAGAAATTAAATTTGGAACGAAAGATGATGAGTTTGGTTTTTTGAATGTTCATGCAGGAAGCATTCATATGGAGAATTCTGATGGGCAGTTTTGCATAGAGGATTGCATCTAAAGATGTCAGGAGTGGACTGAAAATTGAAACCACCAATAATTATGAGTTTTAAATAAACAGTATTTTCCATTCTGGTTGAAGGTAGCACACATATAAGTCAGAGAGCCATAAGTTTATTTTTTTCTGGCCAACCTATAGAACAGAACACAACTTATACAACAGAAGGTAAACATGAATTTTGAGGATTAACTGGAAAGCTCATAAGAGAACAAGAAAGATTCTGTTTCATGATTCATGAAGGATGATATTTTAGAGTTGATTTCATGAGGGAATTCATTAAGCCAGTATAGAGCCATGCCATTTTAACTGTAATGTTTAAGGATCTTTAGCTCTGATGTTTTTAATTAGAAGAAGCAAATAAAGAGAGCTTTGTTTTAACTGTGGGAAATCACTCTTCTGTATTTCCAGTGACTTCAAACTTGTCCTGATGCTGCTATCCAGATAATCCTGGTGGTTACTCAGATAATTATTAAGGGGCTTCCTTCATAGCTCAGCTGGTAAAGAATCCGCCTGCAATGAGGGAGACCTGGGTTCGATCCCTGGGTTGGGAAGATCCCTTGGAGAAGGGAAAGGCTACCCACTCCAGTATTCTTGCCTGGAGAGTTCCATGGACTATATAGTCCCTGGGGTCACAAAGAATCGGATACGACTGAGTGACTTTCATTGAGTCCTAAGTCCTTACTTTGTCTCAGTTTCTTTCCTACAAGATTGGTTAGGAAAATGGGCATAGGACCTACTAATAGGCCTTACTGATAGCCTCTGACACAGCTGCCAGTGTGAGGAGTCAGACAGTATAAGTAATACATTTTTTTAGTGCCAGAAGAGACTTTAGAGGTTGTTCGCCTATCCCCCCTCTCACTTTCACTCTCTCACTCTCACACACGCACACACCACCCCACACACTCAGATTCAGGCACAAAGAATATTAATACAAGCATTTTTTGAGAAGTTTTTATATATCAGGCACTGCTCTAAACAGTTCACATATATTAGCTTGTTTAATCCTTAAACCCCAGTTAAGTAGATACTATTACTATTTCTTTTTCTTCACCAGATGAGGGAGCAAGGTAAAGAGAGGTTAAGTAACTTGCTCAGCATTACTAACCTAGTAAGTGATGTGGCTGAACCTCAAAGGAGAGTGTCTGGCTCCGGGATCAACCCAATCCAAGAACTTAGGTGCTGACAACACGGCAGGAAGTTAAAAAGGATAAACTGAGTTCACACTGAGCTTCCCTCTAACCTTAGCCTCACTCCCAAAGCAGAAAGCCAGATCCAGAAGCAATTATGCGTTATATTCTCATTTTAATCGTATCCCCCCACTTGAAAACTGTGCCCCGAGACCAGCCTCCTTCCCCAGACGTGGTGCCTGCTCGAGCCCGCCCCCAGAGGGCAGTGCCGCGCTATCTACCAGGCAGGCAGCGCACGCTTTCTTCCTTCAGACTCTCCTGTTTGCTTCTCCTTCACTCCATTCAGGTTGCTCAGTACAAACAAGTAGCCTGCCTGTAAAACCTTGCCCTGAGCACCCTACAGCAACCCCGGCTTCATTTTTTAAGTCTTTAGTACTGGGCTTCCCTGGTGGCTCAGAGGTTAAAGCGTCTGCCTAGAATGCGGGAGACCCGGGTTTACTACCTGACATTCATTACATTCTCATTTTAATTGTGTCCCCCTCCTTGAAAAGAATCCTGTGAGGACAGGGACTTTTCCTGTCACATCTGTTATAGTTCCCACAACTACCATAATGCCTGGCACATAGTAGGGGCTCATTAAATATTGAGTGCTTCTGGAGCTCAGGGCAGACTGCCCCCAAACATGCCAAAATGGCATATTGATTATTTTCAATTAAACTTACTTGAGAAATAGCCAGTGCAAGAAGAGCAGTCTGACCCTTCTCTCTGTGCACTGCCCTACCGCCCACCCCGAAAGTAGGAACTAAGTTTCCCGTCTGAAAGGTACTTCCCTGCACCGAGAGACAGAGAGAAAAGCATTCCTAACACCCCAGGTAGGGAATTCAGGGCCAACAAGTCTGACAACCAACCTTGTTACTTCTTTAGGAATTTACTACACTAAGCCCAACCTTTGTTTAGAGTCTTCACTAATCAAACACCCAAGCCTAAGTTCCTTTGCCTGTCAGTTCCTCACAAATGTAAAAATACTAAAAAGTATAAAAGCTATGAGCTTGGCTATTTCTATGAGACCTTTGTATGCACCAATTAAATTAGCTTTTTTCTCCCGTTAATCTGTCTTTCATTAGTTTAATTATAAGAGCAGCACAAGAACTCAGGACGTGTAGGGGGAAAGGTCTTCTCAGCAGTGCATGATGAAGACTGGCGAGTTCAGCTTCCCCTGGTCAGAAGGACAGGGAAACAGAGACTTTGGGATAAATACAATGAGCATTTACGAATTCAGCAGTTCTAAGCAAGGCCCTGAGCCAGGCTGTGTACTGAAATCTCCGGGCCTCACTTGCAGCTTGAGTGTGTTGATTTGATCCCCATCACGGCACAGAGGACAGTTTAAGTCTTTTGTTTGTTTCTCAGTGGGAAGGAGCTGACCATGGTTCCTGACTGTGGACTGACCAGGAAAGGGGGAATTGTGGGAAGACTTGGTGGCTCCTAGGCTCCGCTTTGCCTGGACACCCATGAGGGCTCGTCTGTATTCCATCAGCTGTCCTGGGATGAAGGCACTGCCAGGGCTCTCCAAGGAAGAGCTATTCTCTAGGACAAGGGAGGGTCTGCTCCAACAGGGAGAGTTGGACAACAGTATAGTCTTTAAGAGCTTAAGCTTTGAGCTTACATTAAAAATTTTGATTCTGTTCCTTTCCTTGAATGAGTAGTGTGACCTTGAATGAGTTCCTTAACCTGAGTCTCTTCTCACCTGTTTAATGAAAAGAACTATGCCTATTTTGTGAGATAGTTCTCAGGACTCAGAAGTGCTGACTAAACAGTAGTCTATTAGAAAAGAATCACCTTATTTCTGAAGTGGGCACTTCAACATATTCTTATGAGCTTTTGGTGTGATTTCAGGTATTTAGTGGGATTTTGTGAATGGGTTTATTGCAAATAGCTTTCATGTTTCAAAATTTTCTTAAACAACAGGTTTTCCCAAAGTGCATTCTATAAACTACCCATTACCAACATGTTAGTACATATCACAAAAACAGGCCAATATTGCAGTGTTTATACAGTCTGTAATAAGCTAAGTGGCTATTGCAAATACCTAAGAGAAGTATTTTCTAATTTTACAAAGTCATTAGATCACAGAATTTTCTTTTTATGGAGTGCTTAGTAGAACTTACATTCCATGCAAAGCAGTTTGAGAGAAAATACTTTCAAAGAAAAAGGACTCAGTTTTATTTCAGAAATATCTGTCACCTTATTGTATTAAAAAATCAAGTCTCATTCTAGAAAAAAATCTTAACTTCTGTACATTTTGGTTTAGGTAAGACAGTTAAAGGGAAAAACACCATTTTGAATGTTCCATACTTAGGGCAGCAGGCACCCTAGGTCCTGCTTGGCGATCAAGAGTGAAGAGAATAGATATCCAGCAGGGCCCTGAGGGCTTCCTGGGCACAAAAGCCTTTCTGTGTCCTGCATTTCTTTGGTTACAGGAAATAGTCCTCACTCAGCTTCCACCACCTTCCCTGAGGTCCAATAGGTCGGTTCAAGCAGTTGTTAATTAGGAAAGTGAGGGGATGAGGGCCAAGGGAGGAACAAATTGTTAAGAGAAACAATAATGTTACCTTGGGGCAAGGTCCTGGTTCCCTGTCTAGGGATACAGACAGCAACATCTCTGAGCTGTTTTGCAGATACTGAAACCCTCAACATGTGGGAGAAGTCAACAGTTAACTGGCTAATGATGGTACACTGCCCACAGGCATGTAGACCCCAGGCTGGAAGGTTGGAACCAGAAGGCTGATGATGCTGACTCCCAGTTTCCTCATCACCAGACCATCAGAAGGATGCCATGAGCTGATCATGCCCTTTTTGAACCATTACCATCAAGCTCCTCACCACTCCCTCCAGGTCAGGACACAGTTTTGAGGGCATTAGCCTGCTGTGGCCCCCTTTGCCTGGCCAAGCAATAAACCTCTTTTTTTTTACTTTACCCAAAACTCTGTCTCTGAAATTTAATTTGGTGTCAGAGTACAGAGGCCATATTTGGCTTCAATACGATTAAGTGCACTTCTATCGCTAAGACATCCTGAGGAGGATTTGTAAAGTATCTTGTGAATGGGCAGTATGCTTTAAATTCAAGCGTCCCATGTCACAGCTATGGTAACGACTACTCTTTAGGCTGCAGAGAAGCTTTAGGTAGAAGCAATTTCATACCTAGGCCACACTGATTTTAAATATAATATTGCAAACCATCTTAAAATCATGTAGAGGTTACTAGACAGCAGGTGAGATTTGAATGCCTATCACTTGAACTGAGTCTCTGTAATGTTCTTATTTGCAAAATTTGTTTTTTGCTTGGACAGTTGTTGTTCAGTCGCTAAGTCATGTCTGACTCTCTGCAACTGGATGAACTGCAGCATGCCAGGCTTCCCTGTCTTTCACTATCTCCCAGAGTTTGCTCAAATTCATGTCCGTTGAGTCGGTAATACTGTCTAACCATTTTATCCTCTGCAGCCCTATTCTTTTGCCTTCAGTCTTTCCCTATTAGTCAAAAATTATGCCTTGGTTTTTATTTAAGTTCTTCTTTTATTAGAATGACTTCCAAGTCATTCATTAAGAAGTAAAGCGAATTCAAAGATTTTGTCCATAGGCACGAACTGGATTTCTTAAAAGTCCTGCTGCGTATTTTGTAGACAAGAATGTCTGTTCCTCTTCTCTCGCATACCCTCATTCCTATTTGTTTCAGGCCTGCCTGCAATTACCAGCTCTATGGACCTTATACTGACTGAAGCACATTTGAGCTTGAAGTAACCTTAACCTCTATGCCTTGGTTTTCTCACCTGAACACAGGGATATTTATGCCTGTCTCAAGAAACTGTTATGAGGATGGAGGGACAATAAGTGCAGTTGGTGGCCAACGAATAGCATCTGTTATTTTGAGCGTCCTTGCAGCTTTGGGTTTCAGCTTACCGAAGAGTGTGAGATGACCCTTTCTTGCTGTGCTGTGCTTAGTTGCTCAGTGGTGTCCGACTCTTTGCAACCCCATGGACTGTAGCCTGCCAGGTTCCTCTGTTCAAGGGGATTCTCCAGGCAAGTATACTGGATTGGGTTGCCCTCTTCCAGGGGATCTTTCCAACCCAGGAATTGAACCCAGGTCTCCCACATTGCAGGGCAGATTCTTTCCCGTCTGAGCCACTTTCTTAGTGCAGTGGTTAAAAAAGACAATGAAAATATCAGCACTCCTTTCCCTAATGAAGTCATAGGTGTTGTTGTTCAGTCACTAAGCCATGTCTGATTCTTCATGACCCCATGGATTGCAGCATACCAGGTTTCCCTGTCTCTCACCATCTCCTGGAGCTTGCCCAAGTTCATGTCCATTGAATCAGTGAAGCCATCCAACCATGCCATCCTCAGTCGCCATCTTCTCCTTCTGCCTTCAAACTTTCCCAGCACCAGGGTCTTTCCAAGGAGTCAGCTCTTCGCATCAGGTGGCCAAAGCATTGGAGCTTATAATATAGGAGCTGGGGCTTCCCAAGTGGTGCTATGGTAAAAGAACCTGCCTGCCAATGCAAGAGATGTAAGAGACTTGGTTTGATTCCTGGGATGGGAAGATCCCCCTGGAGGAGGGCATGTAAACCCACTCCTGTATTCTTGTGGAAAATGCCATGGACAGTGGAGCCTAATGGACTATAGCCCACAGGGTTACAAAGAGTCAGACATGACTGAATCGACTTAGCATGCTCGCATGCAAGTTAAGAGTTGCCGTGCCTGAAAAAGTGGACTGGGCTGTGGAGAGGGGCTTTGTCACAAGCTGCGCTGCTCCTCAGAGGTACTTAGGCCTCTTTGGAACAGTATTTGAAAACAGCTGTAGCAACTTGTTTGAAAATCAAATGGCGACTTAGGGCAGGAGCTGATCAGTCTTGGAAGAAGGATGTGTTTATTGCCAGCTGAGTCAGCAGCCCCTGGGTCTGCTCCCTTCAAGCTCAGCCCTACTCTGCCTGCAGCCAGGCCAGCTCAAGGAGGGCCTGAAGAAGTTGTCCACCCTTTTGTTGTGTCCAGTCTGCAGAGCCAAGGGGAGAGGTAGCATTCTCTGGGAGTTTGACTTTACATTCAGGTGGGCAGAGCATTCTACTGATTGGGACCAGCATCTCCTTCATACATTCCCTATCTTTCTTTCTTCATTCATTCAACAAATATTTACTATCTAGTAATAAACATTATCCAGATACTAAGCTGGAAACTGAGGAGAGAAGATGAGTAAAACACTATCCTGTCATCCAAGAGCCCTTAATCTAATAGGAGGACACATCTCTATCCCTGTTGCTGTTGTTTAGTCACTCAGTCATGTCCTACTCATGGGCTGTAGCCCTCCAGGCTCTTCTGTCCCAGGCAAGAATACTGGAGTGGGTTTCCATTTCCTTCTCCAGGGGATCTTCCCAACCCAGGGATCAAACCTTGTCTATGTTGGCAGGTGGATTCTTTACCACTGAGCCACCAGGGAAGCCCCCACGTATATCTTAGTAAACACCTTATAAACATAGTGTATCTCATAAATACTGCAAGTGGTATGTACAAAATGATTGGAGTATAAGGTAGACAGCCAGTCCAAGTTTAAATTATTGAGATGGAAAAAAACAGACACAGAGAGTATTAGAAGACCTGCATTATTTCATGCTCCCTCTCATTTTTTTCCTTGTCTCCTGTATCATCCTTCCCTCAAGTCACAATTAAGCAATTTGGAAGGATGGTAGACTAAGAGTAGCCCTTTCTGCAAAATTCTTCTTGGGGATGAACACTTGCTGTCCCCTTAGAGGCTGACTCTAGAGATAGCCACCATTTATTAACTGTTTATTATCCACTTGGTTCTTGATAAGTCCTTTATGTGTATTGTCATTTAATTTCACTGAATCTTTATGATAACATCTCAAAACAGATGTTTTTAATATAAGGAATAGGGAGACTTAAGGTAATTGAGCAATTTTTTCCCACAGCTAGTAAATGGTAGAATCTGTATGTGAGCTCAGGTTTGACTGGCCCTAAATCCTTAGGTCTTGGGATGGATTGACTGGATTAAGGGATGTCTACCTAAAACATTTCCATATGGGTCTTTGAGTGTGTTTCTGAAGGAGATTAACGTTTGATTCAGTAGGCTGAGTAAAGCCATCCTTTCTCCTCAGTGTGGGTGGGCACTGTCCAATCCACTGACTGCCCTAATAAAACAAAAAGGCAAAGGAGGAAAATTCTCTCTCTCTCTCTTCTTGAGCTGGGACATCCATCTTTTCATGCCCTCAGACATGGGAGCTCCTGTTCTTGGGCCTTAGGGTTCCAGGACTTATGCCAGTGGCCTTGAAGTTCTCAGGTCTTTGACCTCAGACTAAGGTTTATACCAATGGCTCCCTTGGTTCTCAGGCCTTTAGATTCAGACTGAATTATATCACTAGATTTTCAGATTCTCTAGTTTACATATGGAAGACCGTGAGACTTCTCAACCCTTATAAACTCATGAGCCAATTTCTGTAATAAATCCCCTCTTATACATATCTCTCTATATATTGGTTCCATTTCTTTGGCGGACTCTGACTAAACAGGTCTTCTCCACTTGACCACTGCCTCTCCCATGCCATTTCTGACCTGCAAAGAGCTTGTATCTCAGAATAAGCATAGAGGTGAGGAATGGGTTAGGTGGTCATCTGTTTTATATGCATTGTTATCAGAAATGGCAGATACTTTGAAAATGAGTTGCATGGATTAAGTGGTATTTCACTAAATAGGAAAGAACTCTCATGGGAATTAAACCATCTTCTCCTTTTGCTCTGAGTTCTTTTTGTGGTTCACTTTTGTGTGTTGGCCCCAAGGCATTCAAGTTCACTCAGCTTTTCTTTGATACTGAACTTGAGACTGGTTGTCGTTGTCCTCGTCTCATCTCATAGTGCTTCGTTTCTTATATTTAGCACCCTCCTCATCAGGGGACTCCAGGGTCTAGATGATGGCTTGTATCAGTAATCCAGAAGGAGGCCTAGGAACAGTACTGGTGGCCCTTCATTTGCACTAGAGGTGACACTTTCCCCACAGAAAGCTCTTACAAACTGTCTCTGTGAATGATGTGCTGATTGAAGATAATGGTGACAACGATAATTCTTTAACTATGCTTTGTACCTCTCATCTCCTTGGACTCTCAAAAGGCTTCATACCTGTCCTTACTCAAAATAGATCCATTAGCTATACTGAAATAAAAAGGCTACTGGTAAAGTGCTGGACACTGAGTCCCACAGGGGACAGAACCAAATGGATGTAATCCTATTGACTGTTCTTTCCCCAAATATCCTTTTTCTTCTAATCCTCTCAACGGTGGTTTCCACATCAGGTCTATAAGACATCGTGGTGATGAACCTACAGGATTAGGCACATAAGGATTCTCACTTAAGTGAGCTCGCTTATTCTGCCACACTGGGCAGAGGGAGGCCAACCTGCCCCTGTGAGCACCAAGAAGCATAAAGGCTGTCCAAGGCTCTCTGTCCACTCAGCTCAAACATATCCTCTCCTGAGCAAATTTGAGAAAGAGGAGTCATTAAAATGGGGCTCTCGCAAGACTAGGCAGTTCTCTTTCTTGTATAGCTTGTTTTCTTCCCTCTGTCTTTGCACTATCTCTATTCCAGTCTGTTCATCTTCTTGGAGAAGCTGCTTTATCACCAGCAGAGCAGGAACCCAAGATCTCACCATGTAGCTTCTCCCTCCATCTCACTATCTGTCTTTAATCTCTTTTCTCTCTGTGCTTCCTTTTTTCGTTTTTTTTTTTTTTTCTTTCTGCAGACTGATTTCTTTTTAGGGCCCTCAAAGTTCTTCTAAAATGGCAGTCCAATCACTTGAGTCAGCAGAATCTTCCAGCTCAACTCCCCACAGTCTCCCAACTCCCAACAGCCAGAAGAGGGTATCTGCCTCTCCAGTTCAGATGTGTCTCCCTGGCCCAGGCAGGCTTTCTCTAGATGCGGTGAGTGGCTACTCTTTGTTGTGGAGTGTGGGCTTCTCACTGCAGTGGCTTCTCTTGTTGCAGAGCACAGGATCTAGGTGCATGGGCTCAGTAGTTTTGGTGCATGGGCTTAGATGCCCTCCAGCGTGTGGAATCTTCCTGGACCAGGGACCAAACCCCTGTCCCCTGCATTGGCAGGTGGATTCTCTACCACTGGACCACCAGGGAAGTCTTACATGTAATTTTATTCTGGTAGACATGCAAGTGATTTCTTTTTTAAAAAATGATTTTATTGCCCTCTAAGACTTAAACCAATTTGGTCTCTAAATTAGCAAATTTATTTCAGCATGCCATTCCTGATGGTCTGTATAAATCTTTGTTCTTCAAATTCTCCTTTGAAAGAGCTTACTGTTCTTTGATTCTGTCTTTTTTGAAGAGCATAAATCTTTGACACATATTCACTCTGTGTTTATATGATAATTGTGCTTTAATTTTAAGAAAATTATACTTTGACAACTCAACCAAACAGGCTGCAGTTCTATGAGGATTGTCAGATCAGTCACCTGGTCAGAAGCACACAGGCTAGAATCAGGCTTTTCTTTATCATGGCTGACTTAAGGTTCATTCCCAGATGTAAGTGTCCTTGACCAGGGCCTGATGTGGGGGTGGGGAGGGTTTCATTGCTGAGATACCCATATTGTAAGGAAGGCTGGGATCCAGAGTAGAGGAGACAAAGTAGGAATGATGAGAGTGACTAAAAAAATGAAAATTTTCACTAGATTTGGAAAACAGAAGAGATTATAGCTGGATAAGAGGGGACCTTAACACAACAAGCAGAGGCAAAAATGGGAATATCCCTTATCCAATAAGCTCTGACTAGGGGCCTATAGTCATATCTTTATTCATGTTCAGAAATTTACTTAAAATTAGTAATAATATTACAAACAATCTAAATATGTAATTAATTCCAATGTTTTGGTTTCCTAATAGTGCCAGCAGGCTCATACATGGTATTGTTGATCTTTAACCCCATCCTGCTAATTGGTAATGTGATGAAGAGAGGGACATGAAGAAAGTAAGTAACCCACCCATGTTTTTTGCAGTTAGAATTGCTACAGAAAGGACTTAAACCTAGGTTTATCTAATCCCACAGTCTACATGCTCACCCTTTCCTTCCTCCCTATCTCCTCTCTCCCTGTCTATCTCAAACATTTATTGAGTACCTACACTGTGCCAGACTCTTTGAACACAGAAAGAAACAAAGTCCTTGTTTTCAGGGAGTTTACATTCCAGTGGGAGGGACATAGAAAGTAATAATTTAAAAAATACATCTCCTGTGGCAGTAGGGGCTGTGAAGACCAGCTTTCATATTTTGTTTGATGTCTATCAGCTGTGCAATCTTTCACACTACATCGCTCATCCACATGCAGTGCTTAACTTTGTCCTGGAGAATCAGGACGACTTCACAGAAACACCTGCACGCTCTTTGTCTCAGGGTCTTCGGCAAAGAGGAGCGGACACAGTGACAGACAAAGCTGCTGGAAGAAGTGGTGCTGGAGGCAGCCAATAGCTTAATCATGCATCCCAGAGGCAGTGAATATGACATCACATCTCTGGTCCTGCGAGGGAATCCGAAGGCAACTCCCGGGAAGTCATCGCGGCCCCTCGCCTCTCACAGAGGCACCCACTCGGCTTCAGAGGTGCGACTGCAGAGACTCGAAAGGGTTCACTCACTCTGACAGGAATCAGTAATAATTGTTGTTCAGATAAAATCCATGCTAAGAAATCAGCATTTATAAGTGAGGATCTCAGTGGAGAGGGCATGACGGTAATTAAAATAAGTGTCACACCTGAGTGATTAGACCACGCTAAGGTTGTGTTGGAGAAGTAAAAGCTTGCCTCTACCCTTCTAGGTTCTTCTGGCTGGTCTAAGATTTAAATTGACATAAGAGAGGTTAACAGTAGAAAATAAAATTTAGCTTCATACAATGGGAATCCCGTATACATGAGAAGTTCAGAGACAGAAATGTAAAATGAGGTGTAGATGCCTTTCTGAGCTAAGGAATGGGGCAGGGGCCTGGGGTTTCCAAGGACAGGAGGGTCATTCACTGGACAATATGGAGAAAAGCAGATATTTGGTAATTAGGTGCTTGCCTTGCCATATAGATGGGGCCACTTAGATAAAATTTATTTCCATTAATAACTCTTTTCTGGAAAAACCCTCCAATTTAAATTATTCTAGGTAGTTAAGGCAGGGGCAGTAGTTTCTCTTGAAACTGCAGAGTCTTGATTAGATTCAGTTCAAAATAATTCTCATGCCAAAGTGGCACATTTTGGGAAAGCTCATTCTGAACTCCTGCAGTTGCTGTTTCACCTGCTGTCAGGGCTTCTAGTTGCAAAGCAGTGTCAGAAATGACAAGGAGGGCTTCCCTGGTGACCCAGTGGTCCTTGTCCAAGCTCATTTCCTATGTTTGTTGGTAGAGTTCATTTCCTGTAGTTATAGGACTGAGAAAATTTATTTCTGGCTGTCAACCAAGGATTGCTCTCAGCTCTATCAAAAAAACTAATAAACAGAAACTTCGATTAAATAGAGTCAGTGGGCCAGGGGAGGAGCTTTCACATCTATGACAGCAGTGGAGCTGAACAAGAAGAAGAAAGATTCCTCTTCTTTCCTGGCAAGGACTCAGCCAATGAAAAGTCATGGACTCTTCACTTAATTTGCCCTCCCAAGTGCTTTTTCCTCCCAATAAAAGCATTCTCCTTCACCTACCATGTGGGGACTTGCATGTTAGTTCACCATGGTTGCAGAAAATTGAATTGCAATTCTCTGCTGATTCTGAATAAACCTGTCTCTCTTTATTTTTTTTTGGCTGGAGAAATAACTGGAAGTCTATTTGACTTAGGTCAATGTTTTGGTGGCCTGTATGGGGACCAGAGAAGACTCAACAACTCTGGTGAGCAAACAGGCGCTTATATCCACAAGCTGAACCTGTGTGCTCACTGATTTTTTGACTGACCGTGGAGTTTGAAGGTACCCCTAGGTCATGTCCTCTTTGCATCTGAACCCTTTCCAGGCTTTATTCAGGATCTAGTTAAAGGTTTTGTCTTTCTCGTTAGGGTCTTGTTCTGTATACAGGTATCCATTTGGTACTTGGTTTGATGTTGGGGATTAGAGTGTTTCACTGAAATTGGCTGAGAAGCCTCTAGCCCTTTCCTTTGGGAACAGAAGCTGCTTCACTAAAACTGTGCCAGTTCAGCCCATTCATTTGTCATAGCAACTGTTCTGTGGGAACTGGCTGGGATCCTGTGGCCTGTCTCCTCTAGGACCAAGCTGTTCCCTTAGAACTGGCTGGTATTAGGCCTGCTGGCTATTGAGTTGCAAGCTGTATGAGATATTTGAACTGTTTAGGCTGTTTGAATTGCTAGCTGCTTGAGCTGTTTGAAAACTGTTCTTTTACTATAGAGAAAATCTTCTGGGAAACAAGATCTCAGTTATCTAAATAGCTTGAGGACTGCTGTCTCCTGAAAAAGAGGCTCCAGCAGATTTTTATGTTTAAAAACTGTTGTCCTTCCTCATATATATTTCTAATTAAATGAGCTGACCCGACCAAAGGCATTTTAGATAATCAGTTGCCATTATGGGGAAATTTTGAAACACCCACACTCAATTTTCTGAAAGCTGAATTGGACTACAATAGCTTCAAGTTTTCCAGAAAAAAATGGACTGCTTATTTTGGTTTATATTTGGGGCTTCCAAACATTATCCAGAGCCTAAAGTGACTTTTTTCTTGCAGAATAAGATTTTAAGATTGACTGAAGCAAATACATGATTAAGGAAAGATGAAATGGCTCTCCTTCCTTGGCTTCTTTGTCTCAGACTCCACCTCCTTGCTTTCTATGCGGCCTATAGCTCCCATATACCGACCCTCAGTTCCCCCACACTAAAGCTTTCACCAAACTTTCCTTTTTCTCTGAACCTCTCTCTAGTTCATTTCCTCCAAACTTATCAGAACCTGTCCCTGTAAAATTAAGCCTTCTGAGAACCCAAGAGGTGAAACAATTTCTTATAGTCTCTAGACATAACTGAACTGTAAGCCATTGTCAAAGATGTTCCCACAGTAATCAAAGATCCTCACAGATTTGCTGAGGCATTAAGTATAGTTATTCAAACTTATCAGCCTAGTTTCTCTGACTTGTATCAGTTAGTTCATATTCTTGTTGGTGAAGGCCGGGATGTTGTTGGATGAAAACCACTAACTGGAATCTTGAAATGTCTCTAGACTTAAAACTGGAAGACCAGTCCGCTAATTTATTAGGTGGTCAGTCTCAGGCAATTGCTTGGAGAATTCATCAAGCAATTCCTAGGGCATTCTTTAAAGCTTGTTGATGGGAACAAAATTCAGACTTGCACACAAAAATCTGATGAACCTACTCAAGGCTATTACAATCAACCTGATTTTTTTTTTAAAGAAAATTCTGGTCTTCCTTCAGAAGTTGATTCTGTCCGGGTAGCTTTTAACTCTATGCTTATTAATGGACTGAACTGGGACCTTTACATTCTAGTAATTGGCTCAGCTGGTAAAGAATTCACCTGCAATGCGGGAGACCTGGGTTTGATCCCTGGGTTTTGCAGATCGCCTGGAGAAGGGAACAGCTACCCATTCCAGTATTCTGGCCTGGAGAATTCCAAGGACTGTATTGTCCATGGGGTTGCAAAGAACTGGACATGACTGGGTGACTTTCACTTTCACTTTCCTTGGGGCTTCCCTGGTAGCTCAGTTAGTAAAGAATCTGCCTGCAATGCGGGAGACCCCAGTTCAATTTCTGGGTCAGGAAGATCCCCTGGAGAAGGGATAGGCTACCCACTCCAGTATTTTTGGGCTTTCCTCATGGCTTACCCGGTAAAGAATCTGCCTGCAATGTGGGAGACCTGGGTTCAATCCCTAGGTTGGGAATATGCCCTGGAGAAGGGAATGGCTGCCCACTCCAGTATTCTGGCCAGGAGAATTTCATGGACTATATAGTCTATGGGGTTGCAAAGAGTCGGACACAACTGAGAGACTTTCACTTTCAAAGAGGAAGGTGAAGGAGAAACTGTATCTACTCTAGATTTACTTAATCTGGCAAACCAGCTCTCTTGTACTCTAGATGAGTGACTCAAAGGAAGACCTCCCAAATTCTTAATTTTCAACTACAGCAAAGCTCCTAAATTGAAAGCGCCTAAACAAAACCAAAGCCTTCCTGGTTTCTGCTACTATTGCAAATGGCCAGGATATTGGGAAAGAGACTGTTACAAATTGAAGCACTTTAGGTGCCTCTAGCCCTCTAACCAGCCTTTCCAACACCCCCACAATTCTCAGTGATGGGCTCTTTCCAATCCTCCCTCTTAGTTGGCTTGGAAAAACATTTCTCCAGATTGGAAATGACTTTCTTCCAGTCCTAACTGTCACCAGAGCCACACTCTCAGTGTTCAATCCCACTACTATAAAACATCCTCTGCCTTGGAGTACTAAAATAGTTCAAGTAGTGGAGATCTCTGATGAACATAAAGAGATCTCTGCCTCTGAACCTCTTCCCTTTTCTTTAGGCTCTTTGAGAGATACTCTTTTCTCTTTAGTTCCTTTGTCTCTACCCATTTGCTAGGCTGAGACTTCTTAGAAAAGTGTCATGTCAGACTTTCTTTCTCCCAAAGGTGGGAAATAATTCTAGAATTTGACAGTAGTCATCAAGTAACCCATCAGGTGAATTAAATGACTCTCTAACATCTTTTGTTAGTTATTGGCATCAATCATTTGTCCCTATTGAAACGGCTACTACTTTCCTTATGGGCTAAATAAATCTCCCACTGATGTCAGCAAAGGTCAAGCATGCTTCCCATTAAGACTCAAATAGAAATCCCCAAACCTCTTCCCAGAGTCGATCAATATCCTGTAGGTAAAGAAACTCTTCAAGGCATAAAGTCCATAACAGAATTTTTCTTATTAATTAACTAATCTTTGGTTGGACTGGGTCTTGATGCCGTGAGGGCTTTTTCTGGTTGGGTGAGTGGGGGCTACTCTTCATTGTGGTGCTCGGGCTTCTCAGTGTAGTGTCTTCTCTTGTTGCTGAGCATGGGCTCTAGGCACACAGGCTTCAGTACTTGCAGCATGTGGGCTCAGTAGTCGCGGCTCCCAGGCTTTAGAGTGCGGGCTCAGTGTATGGCACCGGGGCTTAGTTACTTGGCAGCATGTGGATTCTTCCTGCCCCAGGGATCGAACCCGTGTCCCTGCCTTGGCAAGCAGATTCTTATCTGTTCTTACGATGTACCACCAGGGAAGTCTCCACAATAGAATGTTACAAGACTCAATACCTCATTATCCTTTGTACTAGCTCCTGAATTACTCCTATTTTACCAGGGAGAGAACATTGAGTTTCATCCAGGACAACTGAGCAATTAATGCCCCAGGGTTTTACTGAGATGTCGTCCTATTTCTCACAAATCCTGAAGGCTGATCTGGATGATGTAAGATTCCCTGGGAGTTCCACTTTGTTGCAATATGAGGATGATTCCATTTGCTTCTTGCTCCTCTTCTCAAGCTTCCTCACAGAAGACAGAAGCCACTTACTAAAGCTTTTTCTATTAAAGGGACACAGTGTTGCCAAAGAAAAATTGCAGTTTGCTCAAACCCAGGTTTCATATTTAGGGTATCTGATACAGAAAAAGGGCTATACCTAGGCCTAGACAGACTTCACAGAGTCCTGAGTTTTTCAAAACTTAAAGCTAAGTGCTGACTATGAGCTTTACTAAGGCCAGTTGGTTACTGCTGAAACTGGATTCCAAATTTTTCTTTTATGGCCAAACCTCTGTATTCTTTACTCAATATTAACCACCTTGACCCAGTTTTAAATTTTTTTTTATTTTGTATTGGAGTATAGCCGGTTAACAATGTGATAGTTTCAGGTGAATAGTGAAGGGACTCAGTCACACATATACATGTATCCATTCTCTTCCTAACCCCCCCTCATCCAGGTTGCCACATAATATTGAGTAGAGTTCCATGTGCTATACAGTAGGTCTTTGTTGGTTATCCATTTAAAATATAGCAGTGTGTGCATGACCATCCCAAACTCCCTAACCATCCCTTCCCCCTGGCAACCATAAGTTTGTTTTATAAGTCTGTGAGTCTCTTTCTGTTTTTTACATAAATTGATTTATATTCTTTCTTTTTAGATTCCACATGTAAGGATGTCATACAATATTTCTCCTTCTCTGTCTGACTTACTTTACTCAGTATGACACTCTCTAGGTTCATCCATGTTGCTGCAAATGGCATTATTTTGTTCTGTTTAATGACTGAGTAATATTCCATTGTGTATGTATGGCACATCTTTTTTATCCATCCCTCTGACCTTGACCCAGTTTTATAGGAAGAACCAGACAACATAGGGTTCATGGCCTTAAAGGAGAGTCTGATGAATCCATTTGTTCTTGGGATCCCAATGATCAGATCCCCTTTTTCTTTTTTATATATGGGAAGATGGATATTTATAGATGGAATGGTCTTAGGGTGCTCACTCCCAAATATGGGGATTGCCCCTGACCCGTAGGGTATTACAGCCAGCAACTGGACCCTGTGGCACAGGGTCACCCTCCTTGCCTAAGAGTCATTACAGCCACTGCCCTTTTGGTTAAGGCCTCTGAGAAAATTGTGGGATTCTCTTTAGCCATTTTTGCACCTCATGCAGTAGGAGCTTTCCTATATTCTCATCACACTCAACATTTCTCACCCAGTGGCCTCACCTCCTGTGAAGTCCTTTTGTTAACTGCCCTGCACATAACTCTTACCATGTAGTAATTGGGAAGATCCTCTGGAGAAGGGAAAGGCTACACACTCCAGTATACTGGCCTGGAAAATTCCATGGACTGTATAGTCCATGGGGTCACAAAGAGTCAGACATGACTGAGCAACTTTCACTTTCTTAGCCTAACTACTCTTCTCCTCTCCATCACTGATGAAGTACCTCACAACTGCTGAATGCTGATGGACCACCTCCCAATTCCCCATAACAATCTACAGGAAATTCCACTAAGTAATATTGACTTTTCACGGTCCTTATCTAAAAGATGACAGTGGCAGATATTATCCTGGGTGTGCTATTACAACTTCTTTTGATGTTATTGAGGCAACATCTTTACCTATGGTTACTTTAGCCCAGTAATGCTAAATAATACACAGGCTTGTACTTTAGCCAAGGACAAAACTGCCAATATTTAGATAAGCATATATGCTTTAGAGTAGCTCATGATTTTGGAATGTTGTTGAAGTAATGTGGCTTTCTTACTTCCATTGGAAATAAAAATGACTCCAATGTTTAGGAATTATTGAATGTAATACTTTAACCTGCCAATTAAGTATTATTAAGATTCTAGGACATTATAATCTTGACTCTCTAAAAATTAAGGGAAATCACCTTGCTGACAGTTCTACAAGGAATGCTGCCCTTAAAGGATGAACAGCAGCCAAACTTCTGTCATAGCCCAAAGGGATATTTCTCCAAATGATAATTTAGAAAAACTGGCTAGATAGGCCCAGTAATTGGCCTCAGGAAAGGCAAAACAAGATGGGAAATCCAATAAGTTTTGGTTTGATAAAAACAACAAGCTTACCACCCTCAATCATCTGGTATGGACTAAGTAACAACCCAATCTTAACAGAGACCCTAAAATTCCCATTCCTTACCACTATACATGTATTAAACCATCAATCTATTGACAAAATGATAGCTTCCATGAATCAATATTGGTGGGAAAGCATTACTGAACTGTTCTGTGCTTAGTTGCTCTGTTGTGGCTGGCTCTTTGCAGCCCCAAGGACTGTAGCCCGCCAGGCTCCTCTGTCTATGGGGATTCTCCAGGCGAGAATACTGGAGTGGGGTGCCATGCCCTCCTCCAGGGATCTTCCCAACCCAGGGACTGAACCCAGCACTTTTCACGAGTCTGTGTTTGCCAGTTTTATGGCACTTTCACTGTACTCACTATCCAATCCTCTGATTTAGTCAGACACAGTACTGGCATTATTAATACTCAGTTGGCAAAATTTGTAGAGGGTCTCCAAACTCTTTTGCCTAAAATCATTGTCACTGGGGCTTCTAAACCACATGGGTAGCCCTTTTGGAACTCAGGAACTCTCACCCATTGAGACAGTCACAGGATGCCCAATACACTTGACTCCTGATTCTTTTGACCCATTATTAATAAAAGGAGAGATATTCCAATATTTAAAAGGCTTAATTGCTTCTATTGAAATAACTATGTTTTGGGAGAGCCATCTTTTTGCATTGCATGCTCAGGAGATGAAGACCTCAAGCATCACACCTTGCAGCCTGAAGATTTTGCATGTGGGGAAGGACACATCCAGAAGGAATCTCTTCAACCTCGGTGGAAAGGCCCCTATCAAATACTGCTAACCAACCCTTGCACCACTAGACTGTAAGGAATAGACTCTTAGACTCACATGACACACCTAAAGAAAGCATAGAAACCTGACTGGCTCTACAAATCATCTGAGAACCTGAAAGAACGATTTTTGAATTAAAGAGACAGCATCTGATGAGATAGCTTTCCCAGGATATCTGGACCAGACCTATTGGAAGTTTGTTTCCAAACCTTTGATGATGACATAACACTTCAGATGATCTCTAATGTCTATGATCTTGATAATATATGAAATTTTTAAAAATTTTTTTCAACTTTTATTTTTAAAATTTTTATTGGAATATAGTTGCTTTACAATATTGCACTAGTTTCTGCTAAATAGCAAATTAAATGTAATAAATATACATATATCCCCTCCTTTTTAGAGTTCCTTCCCATTTTGTTGCTCAGTTGCTCAGTCGTGTCCGAGTCTTTGTGACCCCATGGATTGCAGCATGCCAGGCTTCCTGTCCTTCACCTGGAGTTTGCTCCTTTAGGTCACCATAGACCACTGAGTAGAGTTCCCTTGCTATATGGTAGGTTCTCATTAGTTATCTATTTTATATATAGTAGCATATATATGGAGAAGGCAATGGCAACCCACTCCAGTACTCTTGCCTGGAAAATCCCATGGACGGAGGGGCCTGGTGGGCTGATGTCCATGGGGTCGCTAAGAGTCAGACACGACTGAAGCAACTTAGCAGCAGCAGCAGCAGTAGTTTTCTAGTGGCTTCTTTAGGTTAAAAGCACCCGAGAGTTCCTCTTATCCCTCCTTGTTACTTGAATATGACCTCAGTAGGTTTCCAATCTGTTCACTTTTCTTTTGACAAGAGGCACTACATCCAGATCCATCTGACATTTAGAGACAAAATGCCCCTGAAAGCAGAAAACCTGACTCTGATCAGGTACAGTTTCAGAGAGAGATCTTAATCAAAAGGGGGGAAATGTAAAAATTTTAATAAACAGAAACCTCAATTGCATAGAGTTGGGAGACGATAAACGGAAGTTTTCATTCCTTTTAACATTAGTAGACGCCTCTTTTTTCCTGCTAAGAACCCAACCAATGAAAAACCATAAACTCTTTGTTTACTGTGTCTCTCCCAACTTCCTTTTTCCTCTGTAAAAGAGTTCTCTCCTTGTTATGCAGGCACTTACGTGTGTCTCACTGTGGTTACAGACTCCTAATTGCAACTCTCTGCTTTCCCCAAATAAACCCTTTTCAGCTGGAGAAATAACTGGCAATGTACTTAAGTGGCTCCTAAGGGCCGCTCTCAGATTCTTACCACAAGGGCCCATCCATCTTCAAAGGCAGCAGGAGAATGTCTCTTGAATTGAATTGCTCTCAGGTTTGCACAAATGTCTCTGGTCTCTCACATCTAGGCTTAGATTTAAAGGACTCATGTGATTAGGTCAGACCCATCTAGGAAAATCTCTCTTTTGCCATAGTAAGGCCTGTGATTGTTCCATAGGTTCTTGGTGGTGTTTAGTTACTAAGTTGTGTCTGAATATTTTGTGACCCCATGGACTCTAGCCCTCCAGGCTCCTCTGTCCATGGAATTGTCGAGGCAAGAACACTGGAGTGGGTCAATATTTCCTTCTCCAGGGGATCTTCCCAACCCAGGGATCAAACCCACGTCTCCTGCATTGACAGGCGGATTCCCACTGAGCCACCCGGGAAGCCTACATAGGCTCTTGCCACACTCAAAAAAGAGGAGGTTATATTGTATAGCAGATGGAATTCCGCTCAACGTTATGTGCCAGCCTGGATGGGAGGGGGGTTTGGGGGAGAATGAGTACATGTATATGTATCGCTAAGTCATTTTGCTGTTCACCTGAAACTATCACAATTGTTAATAGGCTATTTCAGTTCAGTCACTCACTTTTGTCTGCCTCTTTGTGACCCCATGGACTGCAGCACGCCGGGCTTCCCTGTTCATCACCAACTCCCAGAGCTTACTCAAACTCGTGTCCATCGAGTTGGTGATGCCATCCAACCATGGCTACAGTCCATTGTTTTCCCATCTATTTGCCATGAAGTGATGGAACCAGATGCCATGATCTTTGTTTTCTGAATGTTGAGTTTTAAGCCAACTTTTTCACTCTCTTCTTTCACTTTCACCAAGAGGCTCTTTAGTTCTTCTTCTCTTTCTGCCAAAGGCTGGTGTCATCTGCATGTCTGAGGTTATTAATATTTCTCCCAGCAATCTTGATCTTCATCTAGCCTGTACTAGCTAGTACTTCATCTTGTACTTCATGTAGTCTGGCATTTCGCACGATGTACTTTGCATATAAGTTAAAGAAGCAGGGTAACAATATACAGCCTTTCCCAATTTGGAACCAGTCTGTTGTTCCATGTCCAGTTCTAATTGTTTTTTCTTGACCTGCATACAGATTTCTCAGGAGGCAGGTCAGGTGGTCTGGTGTTCCCATCTCTTGAAGAATTTTCCACAGTTTGTTGAGATCTACACAGTCAAAGGCTTTGGCATAGTCAATGAAGCAAAAGTAGATGTTTTTCTATAACACTTTTGCTTTTTTGATGGTCCAGCAGATGTTGGAAATTTGATCTCGGGTTCCTCTGCGTACAGTCCATGGTGTTGAAGAGTCGGACATGACTGAGGGGCTAACACTCTCTCTTTTTGCGCATGTGCATGTATGTGTCCTTTTTGCTGGGAAGACGATCTATCATTTTCATTAGATTCTCAAACATCCTGGAAGTGTTCACTTATCACGGACACCCCCAAGTGAATTAAATCGGAGTCACTGCAGATATTAAACCCAAATGGTAGCCTAAGTGGAGAACCACCATTCACAAAGAACACTGGGCTTGAAAGATAAGTGAACTTGGTTTTTATCTCATTACCAGTGTCTCTTGACCATGAGACCTTAGAGAAATCACTCAACTTCTCTGGGCCTCATTTGCAAAGAGGATTATGATACTAAGTCCTGTTTCTCACAGGTGTTAGGAGAATTAAAAATATGTAAAAGTGTTTTACAAAAAAATTAAAAAGTTGTTTTGCAAAGTGTGAAGTGTTAGCATTTACCAACTGTCTTATCTGTGTGAAGAGACAGTGAGGAGGAGACAATATTTCGAGGGAAAAAGAAAATAAAAGTTCACATCTATTAAAGTTCAATATTAAATACTCTCTAGTTTCCAGAGTTTTCTGCTGTTGAGAACAGGTAAATTGCCATAACCTTTCTTAAAAACAATTTCCCAATCTTTCTGAAAGCAATTTCCCAATCTTTCTGAAAGCAATTTCCCAATATATATCAGGAGTGTAAAAAATGTCCAAGCCAGTTGACCCCAGGATAACATTTCTAGGGAATTCTTTTAAGGATTAATTTCTTTTTCTTTTAAGGATTTAATTAATGTACAAAGATAATGGATAGTCTAAAATTGGAAATAATCTAAATATTTAACAATAAGGGATTGTTTAATGATAAATGAGATATTATTTAAGCATTGATGTTCTTTTGCACTTAATATTTAACATGGAAATATGCTTATAGTGGATACTAAGTTGCTTCAGTCATGTCCAACTCTTTGCAACCCTATGGACTTGCAGCCTGCCAGGCTCCTCTGTCATGGGATTCTCCAGGTAGGAACACTGGAGTGGGTTGCTATGTCCTCCTCCGGGGGATCTTCTCAACCCAGGGATATGAACCTACATCTCTTATGTGTCCTGCATGGGCAGGCAGGTTCTTCACCACTAGTGACACCTGGGAAGCCCAGCATCCTTATAGTAAATAATCTGAAAGGCAATTTATAGATATGGTTCATATGATATATTTTCATTTTTAAGGATTCTGGAAGGATTTATACCAAAATATTGACAGTAGTTCAGGGGATGAAATTTTTGATAATATTATTATTTTTTTCTTATGTTGAATCTGCATTTTTTTTTGTATTTTCCATTAAAAAAAAGAAAGCTATTATAAGTACTCAGTGTTGTTAAGGACTGGGAAGGCCTCCAGCCCTACCAAGGGCAGAATCCATTTTTCTTATCTCAAGGGAATAGTCAGGAGAACAAGGGGGCTCAACCCAATGCGAGGGGCTGACTCAGAATGATAAAATAATTACCTGCTTTTCTCTAAAAGGCTGGTCATCCTGCTTTCCCCCACTTTTCATCCCCAAGCTGGGCCAGGATATTTTTGAGCACAATGAGTCGATGAAACCTCCAACATGAAAACTGTCCCTCCTTAAGCTGGGTTCTCTCAATCTGATCTTCTCACTGATCGCCACCCTTTGCACCCCTTCGTTCTCACAGCTGGGAGGCTGACCTTTCTTGAGAACAGCTGAAGTAGTGGGGGGTTGGCGTGGAACCCGGGTCTAGGCTACCAGGCTAATTAGCTGTGCCGCTTTGTGCATGCAGTTTCCACGCTCTGAGCTCTGGTTTCCTAATCTCTGGTTGACAGAGAGCTTAGATGAACCCACAGGAGCATTTGCAAACTTGGACGTGTTCATGTGACACTTCTGATCAAACCATTGTTCCTGCTTCTCTAACTAGTGCTGATGTTCCAGCTCCAAAATTGTGGCTCACTGCGTGCCACAAGTCACCCACTGAGATGCTGCTGCTGTACTTGTGTCCACAGGCCTGTTCTGAGCTGCGGCTACTATTCTTCTCCTCCATGTGGCTCCAGTCACTGCCTCACACCAGGATCAGAACCCTTTTTTAAAAAATTTATTTTTAAATGGAAGATAATTACTTTACAATATTGTGTTGGTTTCTGCCATACCATCTGTGAATCAGCTATAAGTATATAAATGTCCATTCTCTTTTGAACCTCTCTCACACCCACCACTCCATCCCACCCCTCTACGTTGTCACAGAGTACTGGGTTGAACTCCCTGTGTTATCAGTAGCTTTCCATTAGCTATCTATTTTATGTATGGTAATGTATATGTTTCATTGCTACTCTCTTCATTCATCCCACCCTCTTCTTCCTCCACTGTGCCCACAAGTCTGTTCTCTACGTCTGCATCTCTGTTCTTGCCCTGAAAATAGGTTCATCGGTACCATTTTTTCTAGATTGCAAGTGAGGAGAATAGCCTAGTGAGAAGATAGAGAAAAGACAGAGCATGTGCCCATATATGTGTGTTAATATATGATATTCATTTTTCTTTTTCTGACTTACTTCACTCTGTATAACAGGCTCTAGCTCTATCCACCTCACTAGAATTGACTCAAATGCATTCCTTTTAATGGCTGAGAAATATTCTTTTGTATATATGTACCGTACCTTCTTTATCCATTCATCTGTTGATGAACATTTAGATTGCTTCTATGTCCTGGTTATTGTAAATAGTGCTACAATGAATATTGGGGTACATGTGTCTTTTTGAATTATGGTTTTCTCAGGGTTTATGCCCAGGAGTGGGATTTCTGGGTCATATGGTAGTTTTATTCCTAGTTTTTAAAGGAATCTCCATACTGTTCTCCATGGTGGTTGTATCAATTTACATTCTTACCAACAGTCTCAGCCCAAAGTGTAAAGTAATGTTTTTCAAAGCATGTTCCCTGCATCATTGGTTTCCAGTGTGCCTGGATCCTGGTTAGAAATCAGATCTCTGGGTCAAACTACAAACTTATGGATGAGAATTGGTTGTTGGAATGCTTGGGAGTCTATGCTGTTTTAAGTTCTCCATGTAATTCTTCTGCACATTCATGTTTGAACACCACTGATCCAGGGCTTGTATACTGAACGTAGACCTCTCCGGTGCTGCCTCTTTCCTTCCCTGGCTGGCCTGGACTCTGGTATTGGGAACTCCCAATTTCTAAGGCTCTGAAACTTATCTTGTACTTTCTTGTATAATTAATGAGTACACTTTTACTTACAAAGGAACAAAAACTCAATCCAAAATAATTTAAAGAAAAACAAACTTGTAGAAAGTTCAAGAATCTATTGCTTTCAGGTATGGCTTGATCCAGGGCACATGTTCTGTTTTTCTCTATCTCCTCACTTGTCTACTCTATGTTGGTTTCATTCTCAGGAAGAATTGATCCTGTGTTCACAGAATGGCTGCAGAGCTCTGGGTCTTATCCCCTATCAGATATAAACCCAGTAGAAACTTCAAGGCTGAAATTATCATCAAAGTCTTGCAGACTGTCTCTGGCTCTGATGGGGTCACCTGTGCATCTGTTAGGCAGTTACAATAGGAAGCAGGAGTCCAAAATGGCAGTGGCTAAATGACAAGGAAGGGGAAAGCCTGTGAAAATAGAACAAAGGAAGGTTAAAGGAAGGTCCGAGGACCTGAGTGAGGACCTCAGGTACCTCAGGTAGAACAAACAGCACTGCTGGCTAGCCCAATTTACATAGGGCAGGCCCAGGGGGAGGAAAAAAAACATAAAAAGAGGAGTCAAAATGCGCGCTGTCTCTCTTTCTCTCCCGTGTGCTGGCACGCTCCCCACTCTCTTCTCTTCGTGTCTTTGGGTCGGCATGCCCTCAAGCCTCGAGGATGGATTCTCTTGCTATTTGCTAAATAAGATAGAGCTGTAACACGGAGCTGTAACACTGATTTGTCTAAGAGCTATAACACGGTCTGTCCAAGACTGGAGAGCTGTGACGTGCAGAGGGCTTTAATGTCCATCATTCCAAATCTTTGTTGTGATGAGACAGAACCGAGGAGCATATACTCGCCTGACACATCCTTGAGGCAGTCACAAGTTTCAGGGGAATGGGTCCTTCTGATTGACAATGGTGTAGTGGTGGTTAGCTTTCAAAAACATAGACTAAAGTGGGAATGGTGGTGGGGGGGGCGTGCGTTTCCAAATGAAAATTGTAGGCTTTTCTCAGAAGTAAGGTAAATGGATGCTCAGAGACCCCAGGCAGCAAATGTCCATTTATTTTTCTTGTGAAATTTGGACTCTCCCTGAAACTGTTGTGACTCAGGCCAGCAGTACTCTGTCTGATGTTCTGACCTTGTGGGTCAGCACCTGCAGCTGTGATAAGGTGCCTTGTTTGCACAGTCCCTGTGGCTTCCTCACACCATGTCCTGTCTCACTGTAGCCGTGTCAGCCACGCAACTCTGAGTGCCCAGCTGTTGCAACAGGCCCAGTTTCCTCTAACCACCCCCAATTACTACCTATATCCAAACCCAGAGCAAAATAGAAATTTCTTTTGAAATCCAAAGTAGAAGTGAGCAGTTGCATTCAGGCCCAACTGAGGGTAAGGGAACTTCTTTTATTAAAGCCCTTTCCCTCTGTCAGAGGTCATTTCACTCAAACTCTTAAAAGCTCAAGATAATCCACCCCCCACCAGCCTGCACAAAGGAATAGCCAGTGAGCCTGAAGCACAGGGGTTGATGGTAAATGAGAGGCTGTGCTTTGTTTCCCAGGAGAGAGAGATGCATGTTGAGTCCATTCCAGTCCTGCAGGGGTGATGATGCAGCTGGCTGCCCGGGGACTGACACCGAGGTTAGACTTTATGAAAAGGATTAAGCAAAGAAGTAACCTTGACCAGGAAGAGGCTTTGTTCTCTGGGCCACATGCTGGAGCCGGAATAGACCACTGTAGCCTGAAGCCCACAGTGCTGTGCGCTCTTTTGGTTCAGGAGGGGATTCCAACAGGGAGGTCTAACCGTCTGCATCTCATTGCCTGGAGAGAGATTAGTCTCTCGCCTTCTCTCACCTTTATTTGAGCTAAAACAAATTTCCAGAGAGAGTAAACCTACAGGACAGAGGCTATTCCTACTGGGTAAATGTAATTAGATGAGACAAAAACAAAGCTCTGAAACCCTAATTAGGGGCAACCCCCTAAGTGGTGATCAGACTTTATATACATCTAAACAGCCAGGAAATGGGGGGTTAAGGCAGTCCTTGACAGCCCGGGACAGAGCTAACGCTGGGAGTGAAAGCTACACCACTGATTCTGTGCGTGGCTTTAAAGGTCCTTCCATTTAGCAGCTGTGAAGCCTGCACTTTGGAAATTGTGTTTGGTGTATCCACTGAGGAAGGTCTGTCAGTGCTTGAAACTGGATTGTTTCAAATAACCATTGTGTGGAATGACAGTGAAGAAGGCAAAATATGGATGCTTCCCCCTAAACTTTAGGACCTAAAGGGAATTTTGGGGAGGGGAGAGTAAGTTTACGTAATGTCCTTTATTTTGCTTTTTTCATTTTTTATGTAAGTATAGTTGATTTACAATATTGTGCTAGTTTCAAGTGTAAAGCAAAGTGATTCAGATCTATCTATATCTTCTTTTCAGATTCTTTCCATTATATGATATTACAAGACATTGAATATGGTTACCTGTGCTCTACAGTAGGTCCTTGTTGTTATTCTGTTTTACGTATAGCAGTGTATATCTGTTAATCCCAAACTTTTAATTTTAATTTTAATCCCACTTTTTCCCTTTGGTAACTATACATTTGTTTCCTATGTCTGTAAGTCTATTTCTCTTTTGTAAATAAGTTCATTTATATAATATTTTTAGATTGCACATATAAGTGATATCATACGATATTTGTCTTTGACTTACTGCACTTAGTATGACAATCTCTACGTCCATGCATGTTGCTGCAAATGGCATTATTTCATTCTTTTTTTGTGACTGAGTAATCTTCCCTTCTTTCTCTCCATATAAAATCACACCTTCTTTATCTATTCGTCTATTGATGGACATTTGGGTTGCTCCCATGTCTTGGCTGCTATGAGCGTACAGATGCTTGTGTCCCTTCAAATTAAAATTTTTCATCCCCTTTCCAGATGCCGAGGAGCGAGATTGCTGGCTCATGTGGTAACTCTATTTTTAGTTATTTAAGAAACCTCCATACTGTTTTCTATACTGGCTGGATCAATTTGCATTCCCACCAAGAGTGTAGAACATTTCCCTTTTCTCCACATCCTCTCTGGCATTTATTATTTGTAGACTTTTTGATGATGGCCACCTGACCAGTGTGAGAGGATATCTCATTGTGGTTTTGATTTGCATCTCTCTAATAATTAGCAATGTTGAACATCTTTTCATGTGCTTGTTGGCCACCTGTATGTCTTCTTTGGAGAAATGTTTATTTAGGTCTCCTGCCCATTTTTGGACTGAATTGTTTGTTTTTGATACTGAGTTGTATGGGCAGTTTGTATATTTTGGAAATTAAGCCCTTGTCAGTAGGACCTAAAGGAACTTGTCATCACCAGCTGACAGTTTTTTTACTCTCTAGGATGGAGGCAGCGGGGAGGTGATTGAGCCTGGACTGGAATCTCTCAAGATCCAGGAAATTTTACCCAGGGACACATGGAATGGGAGCAATAGGAACACTGGAAGAAAGAAGCCTTCAACACTGAGATCTGGGGATTTTGCTAGTCTTTCCTGGGTCTCAGGAACCTGCTGGCAGTGCCTGTGATAGCACCTAGTTCTGGGTGAAGGGTCACAGACCTGCTTTTTATTCAAATCTTTCTGGCTGCTGAAAAATGTAAGAATATCAGTGAGGAATGGCTTATAGAGCTGCCATTGGTCTTCTTATCAGAGAACCAGTATTGGTTGTGAACAGTAGGGTTACATCAGGGGTCCAAAAGTATGAATTTCTCAATATTTCAAGGAATAGTGGAATCTTATCAAAAGCAATGTATCGAATTATGGATTCAGTACTTAAAGTGCATTACAGAGGATGCCTATCAGACTTAGACATCTCAGTGTCTAATCCAGTGAAAAGAGCGCCCATAGGGAGCATGTGTTACAGTTCTTTGCATCTCTATGTAACATAGTATGTGACATGTGACATCAATATTATTGCTTGTGTGTGTTTCTTTGGTTGGTGATGAGATGAACAAGGGATTAAAGCTCCATGTTTGCCTCCACTGACCTACCTTGCCCATTTGGGAAATAATTTGTTTTCTTGAACACATCATCTGCCTTCTTTTGTGTTCAATCAATAGAATGGATTTTATAAAATGAACTGAAAAAATTCCAGTAAGGCCAGGCCACAGGGATATTTCCACAAATGTCAGGTCATTGCTGCACTTTCTCCTCAATTGTGGGTACAAAAAGTTCAGATACCCTCAGAAACTCTTGCCTGTATGAAAAGTATAGCTTAGACATGAAGCAGCACTTGGCTTAAATGTAACTGTCTTAAGCTTTTTATGACATCAAAAGCATATAGATCAACATTTGAGTAACTAAGTCAGTCATCAAAATGTTTGGTTTGCATCATGTAAAATAATCATTTCTATTGAGTCTTCAAAGATCCGAGCAGTTGAACGTCATGTTAGCACAGTCTTTACTGAGTCCTTTTATTAAATCTTGTGAATTAGAAGACCCCCAATTTTGAAATATCTGGGAGAGTTGGCCTCATCATGTTTCCCTTAGGGATTTGGGATGTGGTCCAAGACAGCAAAGCCTATTCTTGGAAGAATCCTCTAATTCTGATCCACAAAGGAAGGCCAGGAGAGAAGAGAATGTATTCCCATTTGTTGTTTACAGGGTTATTTGTTTGTGTTGCTTTGGAAATAGGATGACTCTATGTCTGGTTATAGTTGAAAGAATAAAATATTATTTTACACCATATCTGAGAAATAAATAACTTTTGAACCTATACAAAAATATTATAGTGGGTCAGCTCCCTTTGGGAACATTCTCTGTCTGTCCCTAGAATTCTGCTTCCATTATTTTATATCGATAATATCTGACATTTGTTTATAGCTATGTGCCTGTCAACTCTGTATTTATTAGTATGTCCCAAGGCTTTCTTGTACTTCCATAAGGTAAGGAAAACAGTGATGCTATATATCCAGTTGGAGGTAGCTTTAAAAAAGAAAACACTCTCTGCTGAATTGTAAGCTGCTTCATAAGGTAGAGGTTATTTGGGAGGGCCATCCTAGAATCCAGGCTCAGCCAAGTACAGGGCTGTCCAGTCTGGTGATTCCTATGAAACCAAGTTTGGATGACTATGGAATAATCCTGGATTTCAGGGTCACATCTCTGGTGCTGATTTAGTTCTTGCCTGCCCACTTCTGTCATTCTTTTTCTTTATGACTTGGAGATAAATTTATTTCCTGAATCCTTGATCCCTGATTGCGAAAAAAGAATAAACTAACCAAGACGACCTTGAACCTTAAATAAATGATATATTAATAAATGGCTTATTAATAAATATTTAATATTTATTATGTGGGAACCACTGTTGCCAGCACCTTACATGTTTTAACTCTTGTCATCCCCATAGCAACCCCAATGAGGCAGGTGCTGTCACTGTTCCTATATTGCATGTGGGGGAGGTAAGACACCAAGAGGATAGGTCACATGCCCCAAAGCGCGTGGTCAAGACAGCAGTTCGGGTGTCTACCAGAACTATGCTCCTCACAAGACCCTGCCTTCCTTTGTACGGTTGCTTATATGTGCTGGGGATTTGGAAGCTTGGGGAAGCATTGGGTCAAGGATGCTTCATGGGTTATGCTGTTCCATCACCTTTCTGGAACTCCTTCAAACAGCAATTTCATTCATTACAAGAACAAACAAGCAAAAGAACCGAAAAGTAGCCCATCGAGAGAGCCTCTCGAGTTCTCTACTTGTTTTACATCAGTTAAATTAAACCTTGGCTGCTTCACACACTGTTGCTGAGCAGAGGACTTTAGAAAGCGCTAGTGGTTTATTTTGGTGAAGAGACAGAACAACTTCTCCAAGCTCAGACAGCTTTCCTGGACCCCTGAGGGCCCTCCCTACCTGATATCTGAAACACAGTTGTAAGCTCTGAGATCCTAAACAAAATATGAGAAATGTGAGGGCAGAGTTTGGTAAGGGGTTTCCCCTTTCTCATCTCCAGGCTGGTTACTCAAGTTCTAACTGTATAACATCTTTAAGAAGGAGGAATCCCCACAAGATCATTCAGTCATACTTCTAATCCAAGCATGGAAATCCTGCCTGCAGAGCTAGAGTGCTTGCCTGGGCCCACATCCTGGCACTACCACTCAGCAGCAGGATGACTTTCAGGAAGTTGTTTAACTACTGTAAGCACTGATTTCCTTATCTGTAAAATTGGGGATAATTCTGATAACCAGCTTTTCATATTCTTAAGAGGAAATATGTAAAGAGGTACTTAGCACACTGCCAGGAACATAATAAGCATTCAATAAAGGCACCTATTATTGTTATTGGACTTCCCTGTAGCTCAAATGGTAAAGAGACTGCCTGTGATGCAGGAGACCAGGGTTCGATCCCTGGGTTGGGAAGTTCCTCTGGAGAAGGGAATGGCAACCCACTCCAGCATTCTTGCCTGGAGAATCCCATGGACAGAGAAGCCTGGCGGGCCACAGTCCATGGGGTCACAAAGAGTCAGACACAACTGAGCGACTAACACACACGTTGTTGTTATTATTTGTCATCTTTGTTCAAATACTTGCAGTCATGAGGTGCTAACTACCTCATAAATCATCTTGAGGGAAAGCTCTAGTTCAAGGAATCCAAAAATTTGAAATATAAGAGAACAGTTAGTTCAGTCTCATTAGCACACAAGCAAGGAGTCTAAGGCACAGAAAGATTAAATGATCTACCCAAGGATATACCAGTAGTCAAGGGTAGAACCCACAGTAGAACTTCTGATCACATGGCATTAATTCCAGGGTCTTTTTCCTTTCTTAATCATGTCAAAGGTCACCTCCTTGTAATTTTTCCCTGTGAGTCTAACTTTCTCCCTGTCGTGGCCCCAGCAACAAATACTGGATCCTTTAAAAACATGAGTGTTGAAATGAGAGTTCACATTGTCCATTATCAGACTTTAATAAATAATAGAATTCCTGTCTTTTTCTTGGCACTTCTAAGTACTCCACAGATAGGTTAACGAACCAGAAATTCTGCCCTTTGTAAACACGACATGGGGGTATTTCTACTCCCTTTTCACATTTGGTTAAAGAGTGATCACCACATATAGCCATCCTTATGCTTTTACCCCGTCTAATTATGAATAACATTCTACTCATTCTTCAATCTACCCACTTATTGCTCAAAACGAATCCCTATTCTTTGCCAGATACTGTGAACACAAAAACAAAAAGACATGTTCTCTGCTCCCCAGATGCTAATGAAGAAGTGAAAGGAGGGATCCATGAACAGTGGAAACTGGGCGATGATTAATACAGTAGAGACAGGTGCTCAGTTCTCTACAAGCACAGAGGGAGGTTCAGGCTACCTTGCATTGGAGGTCCAGGTAAAGTTGTGCGTAGACCTAGGAGGAGAGTCAGCTAGGAGGTGATCTGCAGCTATGCAAAGGTAAGTGGTACCATTAGTCACTGTGACAGACAGTGGCTGGTTGTTTAAGAACTTGTCTCTCCTTCTTCCTGGGCACACCAGCCCTACTTGTGGTCAGGAGGCCATATGACTGAATTTTAGCCAATAAAATGTGAACTGGTGTCATGAGTGTTACTTTCAGGCCCAGACCACTAATTCTCTGACATGTAACTCTTTGTGTGCTTCCTCCATCTGTGGGCTAGATACAGACACAGGCAGTGAACTGGAAGCCATGTGTTGGCAGATGTAGCCACAGGATGGAAAGGGCTGGGTCCCTGGTCAGAAGAAAGCCTCTGGCTGTTCAGGAACATGTATTTCAGACTTCATGAATGTGAGAGATAAGTTTCTATTATGTTTAAGCCATTACACATTTTGAGGTTAATTTTTTGTTGTTGAATCAGTTGGAGTTACTACTGCCGCAATGAACTCAGAAGCTGGGATTTATTTACAGTACATTGATGCCAACCAAACTAGCCAAACCAGACTGATAAAAGTACAACCAGTAATCCTGGCTTCTTAGTCTGCTAGACAATCACTTGGGAGCTAGACTCACAATATGTTCCTCTCTTGGAAAATTCCATTTGAAATATATTTGGCTCCTTATCCTTGAAGAAATCATTTTAGCCTTGATTGAAATGTTCCTGTTTCTCTTAGATAACATGGCTTACTCTACAGCTGGTTGCTGCTGTTAAAAATCTACAGCTTGCTTTTTCTTTTTTTTTTTGTAAGCAAAAAGAGGATCAGGAAGCAACTTTACTCCTAACACAGAGAAGGGAAAGAGGACTAGAAGCTTCTGTGTGAGTATGGAAAAGACAAAGAAGGAAAAGTGTTTTGTCTGTGTTCAGTGTGATTTTTCAGGGCTTTTTCTCCAGTTAGCTCAGCTTTCCACATCCCTAACTTGATCTTCATCAGATCACATCATGTTTCATTATAATTTTATTGTCACTTTTGACATTTCTGACACAATATAACCCACAGATTTCAGTCAAATCAAAGAAAAACAAAATCAAATAAGGAATAAATTGGAGAATTCAAAAGAGAAAAAGAAAGATGTCTGAATATTGACATGTCTCTGGTTCATATATATACAACACACTTGCTGTTCATTCAATTTAAGCATCTGTATTAGTTACCTAACACTAAGTAACACATTATTCTAAAACTTGGTGGCTTACAATACCAGTCACTCATTATCTCATTGTCTCTGAAGGTCAGGAATCTGGGAGTGGCTTAGCGGAATGATTCTGGCTCAGGGTCTCTCGTGAGGTTGCAGACAAGATATTGGCTGGGGCCTACAGTCATGTGAAGGTTTGACTGTGGCTGGAGGATCTGATTTCAAGATCACACAGTCACATGACTGCTGTCTGGAGGCCTCAGTTCCTCATTATGTGGCTCTTGCCATAGGGCTGCTCATGACATGTCAGCTCATTTCACCCAGAGTGAGTGATTCAAGGGGAAATGAGTGAGGAGGAAGCATGGCTCTTTTATGATCTGAAATCAAACACTATTATGTTTGATTGATTCTTTTCATTAGAAGTGGCTATACAATTTTGCATTCTCACCCATAATAAGTGAAAGTTTCATTTGCTCCACAACCTCAGTAATATATGGTGGTGTCATTCTAATAGGTAGCCATTCTAATAGGTATATAGTGAGACCTTATTGTTTTAATTGGCATTTCCCTGATATATGAAGTGGGACATCTTTTCATATGCTTATTTGTCATTTGTATATCTTCTTTGGTGCAGTGACTGTAAAGGTCTTTGGCCCACTTTTTAATTGAGTGTTTTTAGTTTTTTGCTTGTTAAGTTTTAAGAATTCTTTGCAGGTTTTGGATAACAGTCTTCTGATAGAGGTATCTTTTACAAATATTTTCTCCCAGTCTCTGATTTGTCTTCTCATTCTCTTGACATTGTTTTTTTGTGAAGCAGAAATTTTAAATTTTGATGAAGTACAGTTTATCAGTTATTTTTTTCACAAATCATACCTTAGGTATTGTATCTAAAAAGGTACCACTATGCCAAAGTTCATCTGGTTTGCTCCTGTTAGCTTCCAGGAGTTTTATAGTTTTGTGTTTTACATTTAGGCTTAAAATTGATTTTGAGTTAATTTTTTTGAAGAGTGTAAAGTCTGTGTCTAGATTCATTTTTTTGCATGCAAATATCTAGCCTTATAGCTCAGTCAGCAAAGAGTCTGACTGCAATGCAGGAGACCTGGGTTCAATTCCTGGGTTGGGAAGATCCCCTGGAGAAGGAAATGGCAACCCACTCCAGTATTCTTGCCTGGAGACTCCCATGGACAGAGGAGCCTGGCAGGCTAGAGTCTATGGGGTCACAAGAGTCGGACACGACTGAGTGATTAAGGGCACAGTGCGTAGCTCCAGTTGTTCCAGCACCATTTGTTAAGATGACTGTCTTTGCTCCATTGTATTGCTTTTGCTCCTTTGTCAAAGGTCAGTTGACTATATATTTATATGGGTCTACTTTGGGGCTCTCTATTCTATTCCACTGATACATGTCTGGTTTATCACAAATACCACACTGTCTTGATTACTATAGCTTTATAGTAAGTATTTAAGTTGAGTAGAATTAACCCTCCAATTTTGTTCTTCTTCTTCAATAGTGTGTTCATTATTCTTGGTCTTTTGCTTTGTGTGTTCAATCCCTGGTCAGGAAGATCCTCTGGAGCAGGGCATGGCAACCCACTCCAGTATTCTTGCCTGGAGAATCCCATGGACAGAGGAGCCTGGTGGGCTACTGTTCATGGGGTCACAGAGAGTCAGACATGACTGAAGCGGCTTAGCATGCACATAAACCTTAGAGTTGGTTTGCTAATATCCACAAAATAACTTGCTATGATTTTAACTGGGATTTCATTGAATCTATAAATCAAGTTAGAAAGAACTGGTAATATTGAGTTTTTCTATCTGTGAACATGAAATATGTCTCCGTTTATTTAGGTCTTTGATTTCATTCATCAGAGTTTAATAGTTTTCCTCATATAGATCATATATGTTTTGTTAGATTTATACTTAAGTATTTCTTTTTGGGGGAGTAATAATGTGATGTTTTTTTAATTTCAAATTCCACTTGTCCCATTGCTGGTATATAGGAAAATAACAGACTTTTGTGGGTTAAAACTCTATGTCCTGCAACTTTGCTATAATTGCTTATTAGTTCCAGGAGGGTTTTTTGCTGTTGTCGTTGTTGCTAATTCTCTTGGATTTTCTATATAGATTACTACATCGTTAGAAGACAAAAACAGTTTTATTTCTTCCTTCCCAGTCTGTATACTTTTTATTCCCTTTCCTTATTTCATTACCTATGGTTTCTAGTACAACAGTAAAAAGAGAATGTTGAGAGGGAACATTCTTGTCTTGTTCCCAAAACATTTAATATTTTAAGGAACTGCTAGACTGTTTTCCTCGGAGAAGGCAATGGCACCCCGCTCCAGTACTCTTGCCTGGAAAATCCCATGGACGGAGGAGCCTGGTAGGCGGCAGTCCTGTGGGGTCGCACAGTGTCGGACACGACTGAGCGACTTCACTTTCCCTTTTCACTTTCATGCATTGGAGAAGGAAATGGCAACCCACTCCGGTGTTCTTGCCTGGAGAATCCCGGGGACGGGGGAGCCTTGTTGGCTGCTGTCTATGGGGTCACACAGAGTCGGACACGACTGAAGTGACTTAGCAGTAGCAGTAGCAGACTGTTTTCCTAAGTGGTTGCACTATCTTACATTCCCACAAGCAATGTATGAAAATAGGAAGTTTTGTCTAACATGTTCGGTCAAACCTTAGGCTTAACTTTCAATTTATAGCAATCATTGACAGATAAAAAAGTTAATGGATACCATGAGGAAACAATCAGAAAAATCCAGAAAGTGAGACATTCTCTAATTGATCTTGTCAAAACTTCAATGAGTCAATGTCCTGAGAAAAGGTTAATGGAGGATATTTTAGATTAAAAAACACTTAAAAAAACAACAACAATCAAATCTAATTGGTAAATCTTAATTAGATTGGACTTAGAATGAAAGAAAACAGCTCTAAAAGACACTTTTGGAATAAGTTGGGATATTTGAATATACACTGGATGTTAGTATTAGGAAATTATTACAAAATTTCTTAGATATAATATTCATATTGTAGTTAAATAGGAGGAGAATGCTCTCATTTTTAAGAGATGCAGCTAAATTATTTATTAAGAATTTGCAGTATTTGCAAATTCTTTCAAGTTGTTCAACAATCTCTTTCTTGCACATATATAGACACAAAGACAACACAAGTAATGGAAGATGCTAGTTTTTAAATACAGGTGATAAATATGTGTACGGATGCTCAGTCTATATTACTACTTCAGTTTCTGTGACTGTTGACATTTTTCATTATAAAAAACTTGGAAAGAAAAGGGATTAAAAGCTCTGTGATTTATAATTCTAGCTTTGTCTCTGCAATTAGACTGCAAACGCTGAATGTCTAGGGCCCAATTTGTGTCTGTCAGGCTCCTGTACCAAACCCAGTGCCCAGAACCTTGAAGGTTTCTGGCCATGATGCCTCAATACAGATGTCTAATCATTAACCAGGAGGCAATAAAGGAATTCACACTGACTAGCAGTTCTGAAATGTTGCTAAAGTGGAAGGAAATATGACATCCTTCACTCTTTATAGCTCTAGCTTGGAAAATGAGTGGGTGGTAATTGCAGCCATGTTCCTGATGACTAACAGCAAAAACAAACTTTTTTAACTTTGCTCCCAGAGTCCTCAGTGCAAAAGAAAACAGGAATCAACCAGCATCCCAGTTAGCATTACTCAGTATGTTGATTACTGCTTCTGCCTAAGCTGAAGCAAGTCAGCTAAGTAACATCCTGAAACAAAACATAACCCATAGGGTACTGAATTTTTGTCGTTCTAAAAGACAGAGATTTGGGGGGAAAGTTTCTTGGCATATATGCACCATTCAATACGTAAGGGGCATGTCTTACACTAGCCTAGGTAGAGGGTGAGTTCCTGGGGATTCTACAAAAACATCAGGGCCACTTGGGCCAACTAAGAGCAATCCTAATCTAATATTCTTCTAAATTTTCCATTCTTTTCCTGATACTGTTGCCAGGAGAAGGAAAAGAATTGTCCCTCTGTCAGTGTAGCTTTCTTCACCTGGAAACAAGAGTCATTTTTTTTCTCTACAATATTGTTTTTAGGATTATGGAGTGAATGCTAGAAACATAATGTGTACCTTAAGAGAAACAGAAAAGTGAGTGCTTGGATTAGACAAATCTATGTAGTCTTCCTTCATTCATAGACGGCATGTCTCAAATCTCTGAGAAACTCCAAATTTCAAAGGTACTGTGTTATTATTTCTGTAAACTGATTAAATGTCCTGGTTTTTCTTTTGTCTCCAATTTGAATCTGTTTTTCTCAGATGTTGTCATTGTTCAGTCACTAAGTCGTGTCTGACTCTGCAACGCCATGGACTGCAACACGCCTGTCCTTCACTGTCTTCCAGAGTTTGCTCAAACTCATGTCCATTGAGTCACTGATGCCATCCAACCATTTCATCCTCTGTTGCCCCTTTCTCTTACCCTCAATCTTTCCAGCATCAGGGTCTTTTGTAATGAGTGGGCTCTTTGCATCAGGTGGCCAAAGTGTTGGAGCTTCAGCTTCAGCCTAAGTCCTTCCAATGAATATTCAGGGTTAAATCCTTTAGGATTGACTGATTTGATTTCCTCGCTGTCCAAGGGACTCTCAAGAGTTTTCTCCAGCATCACAATTCAAAGGCATTAGTTCTTTGGTATTCAGCCTTGTTCAGACCTTATGGTCCAACTCTCAGATGACTATAACTCCTTGTGATACAAAACTCCTTATACACTAGGTTCTATTAGTTTCTGAAAAGTCTTGTCACTATGAACACTGTTGCAAAGCAGGAATAGATGACTTTCCTGATATAAAACAGCTTTGATTTTTCAGAGTCTGACTTCATGCTCTGAGTTCCCAGAACAGTGTTGGTTTACATTTTATACACCTTTGCTAGCCCTTGTATTTTGACCCTTTATCAGTCCAGCATATATTAAATTTTTGTTTCCAAACATGTGGTGGCCATTGCTGCACCCACATGAGACCTCTCTTTATAACCATAGTTAATAACCATAGTCCTGAAATTCATTTTGTTAACAGAATTTAGGCTTTGAAGGGACCATGTTGATCCTCATTAAGATTTCTGGGAGTCCAATACCAAGTCCATTAAATTTGACACAGGGGAAAGAAAATTGACACGAAAAATTAAGTAACTTACTTCTGGTAGTGTTTCCTGAGATGTGTATCAAGAAAAGAGATCAGTATTCCAACAGATTTGAGAAAACTGCACCTCAGATCCTTCTTTTTGAAGGCCTCAATGCACAGTAGCATACTGAACACTTAGAAAGGCCCTGCAGTAAAGAAATCTGTTTAACTTTGTTTAATTCAGTGTTAGCTAAATTTATTGGCCCACAAAATGTCTTTTAAAAGCTATATAACATCAGTGTTTCAGGGAAGGTAATTTGGAAAATTAGGATTTATAATTACTATAAAGAAAAATGTTATTCAAACCAACTATTAAAAATTAGGAGTCAATCAGAGAAAATTGAATATTGATTGAATATTTGATGACATTAATAAGCTATTATTAAGTGTGATAATGAGATTCAGTCTGCGGGTTTTTTTCTTGACTCATTATCACATGCTGAAAGACTTACAAGTAAAATGATTTAGTATCTTAAATTTGCTTCAAAATGATCAAGGCCAGGGCAGCTTAAAGTAAGTGATGATATGAACTGACATCAGACATCCGTTGGTAACTAAGTTTTTTATTTGAAAGAACATTTTCATGTTTTCTTAAATTCTTTTCTGACATTGTTGATCTGAGTACTTGATTACTGTTTGATGGCATGAAGATTCTTCAGCAAGTATCTCCAAGTAACTTCCAATTTGCAGGATAGTAGTAAGATGGTTACCTACTCCAGTACTCTTGCCTGGAAAATCCCTTGGACGGAAGAGCCTGGTGCGCTGCAGTCCATGGGGTCGCTAAGAGTCAGACACAACTGAACGACTTCACTTTCATTTTTCATTTTCATGCATTGGAGAAGGAAATGGCAACCCACTCCAGTGTTCTTGCCTGGAAAACCCCATGGACGGAGGAGCCTGGTGGGCTGCAGTCCATCTGGTCGCGAAAAGTCGGACAAGACTGAGCAACTTCCCTTTCACTTTTCACTTTCATGCATTGGAGAAGGAAATGGCAACCCACTCCAGTGTTCTTGCCTGGAGAGTCCCAGGGACGGGGGAGCCTGGTGGGCTGCTGTCTATGGGATCGCACAGAGTCGGACATGACTGAAGCAACTTAGCAACAGCAGCAGCAGCAGTAAGATGGTTTGGCTTCCCAAGTGGCTCAGTGGTAAAGAATCTACCTGTCAATGCAGGAGACACAGGTCTGATCCCTGGGCCAGGAAGATCCTCTGGAGAAGGAAATGGCAACCCACTCCAGTGTTCTTGCCTGGGAAATCCCATGGACAGAGGAGCCTGGCAGGGCTACAGTCCATGAAGTTGCAAAAGAGTCAGACACAACTTAGTGACTAAACAAGAACAACAACAAAAGTAAGGTGGTTATTTCTAAGCAGATGCTAAATACTTGGATTAGGAGCATTCCCCAAGACCCAGCTCAAGGCCGTCACCATGCAATACGCACTTGTTAATCAATGGATTGACTGGGTGGAGAACCCAGGAGTATTCCAATTCTAATGCATCTTACCTATTCATATACCTTATTTTTATGATGGGACTTTGCTAGGATTCCAGAACCTTTAGCCAGTCCAAAGATCTCATTTGACAGCTTAAGACAAGGAGTTCCAGAGATTGTATCCATCATGGTGAGCTCTCGTGGCTCAGAGCATAGTAGAAGAAAGACATGGCTTTAGAACCTGAATTGGGTTTGCCTCTATGGATTATCACTTTCTAACTGTGAGATCTTAAGAAAATCATTTAGGTTCTTTTGGCTCTGTTTCTTCACCTGTAAAATTTGAATAGTAACAATAATAATGTCGTGGTTGTTTAGTCACTAAGTCATGTCCTACTCTTTCAAGACCTCGTGGACTGTAGCCAGGCTCATCTGTCCATGGGATTTCCCAGGCAATAACACTGGAGTGGGATGCCATTTCCTTCTCCAGAGGATCTTCCCAACCCAAAGATCAAACCCTCGTCTCCTGCATTGGCAGGTGGATTTTTTTTTCTTTTTTTACCATCACCAGGGAAGTCCAAGAACACTGGAATGGGTAGCCTACCCCTTCTCCAGTGAATCTTCCTGACCCAGGCATTGAATCAGGGTTTCCTGCATTGCAGCCAGATTCTTTACCAACTGAGCTATCAGGGAAGCTCCCCTGAACCACCAGGGAAGCCATAATAATAATACGTCTCATAAAGCCATTGTGACTATTAAATCAGTTCTATTTAATAATTATCAATGATCATGTTCATTACCATCAACATAATCTTTCTTGTCAGTGGTGAGTAATGCTTGTATTATGAGTAACTCCCAGTCCAAGTTGTATGAGTCCTTGATTTCCAGCAAACAATGGGAAATAGTTATTAAACTAATGGAAATAGGTAGCTGCTAAGCAATCACAGTAATTCTAAAGAGGCACAAAATGAGCATTATGTATCTACATTAGGAAATATTTTTTCTCTTTTTGAATAGTTTTACAATAGTTTAAGTGAGAAAGGCAGGAAATACCACTGTGATCTTTATTAAAACAGAAATTTGGTTAAATCCTAAATATTCAAATTTTATCAGTGATGTGTTGCTGGTACCATTGCTATTATAGGTTATTATTGTGATAAATATTTGTAATATTCCTGAAAAAGGCATGCGTGGAGTGAATACTTACATTTTGACTTCTACCTACTTTAATAATGGGCTTCCTAGGTGGTGCTAGTGGTAAAGAATCTGCCTGCCAATGCAGGAGACAAAAGAGACTTGGGTTTGATCCCTGGGTTGGGAAGAGTCCCTGAAATAGGAAATGGCAAACCACTCCAGTATTCTTGCCTGGAAAATCCCATGGACAGAGGAGCCTGGTGGGCTACAGTCCATGTGGCTGCAAAGAATCAGACATGACTGAGTGAACACACACACACACACTTTAATAATAATTAGAAATATATCACCTCAGGAAAAAAAGATGAAGGTGATGATGCAATAAGGGGCTTAGGCGTTCAAATGTTCATTTCAAGGAACGTTTAGTCTTCATGTATCTTTAATTTCCCTGCATGATTCCTTTAAGAGCTCAAATAATTGGTTCAGATGATTTTAGACAGTTAACAAATACATATTTTAAAAACCTTCATATTTTTTTCATTCTTCTCAGATTGTCATGATGATTTCTTAGAACTTAAAAGAATATATGCTACAGATATTCAGAAAATTTTAGCAATATAAAGCACCTCTGATTTTCATTCTGTACATAAGCACCAGGGGGAGAGTGTGATGATCCAAAGACTCAGGCATTGTAGAACAGCAGACCTGGATTCCACTGTGAGAATTATTTCACTTAAAAATGTTTTTACTGTGTTTATTAACTTAGCTGTTCTGGGTCTTCATTGCTTCAGGGGCTACTCTCTAGTTTCAGTGCATTGGCTTCTCTTTGCAGTCATTTCTCTTCTTGCAGCTCCTGGGCTCTCACACCCAGGCTCCGTAGATAAGGTGCATAGGTATAGTTATCCCACAGCATGTGGAATCTTCCTGGACCAGGGATCGAACCTGTGTCCTCTGCATTGGCAGGTGGATTCTTTACCACTGAGCCACCAGGGAAGTCCCAAGAGTGATTTCACTTTTGCTAAGCTTTGATTTCCTATCTGTAAAACAGCTTTGCTTACTGATTGATTCAAGAATTGAAAGGTAAAAAGCATGCAAACTGTGGCACATAAGCTGCTAAACGTTAACTATTTTCAGTGAACACTTGTCAAATGACTATAGACATTTTAAAAAATCTTGATCAGAATTTTAAAAATCTTGACAACGTCTACCAGATTATCCTCTTCACTTCTTCTCTGTTGATTGTCTCTACTTCTGGCCTTCCAACCCGAAGTGAAAGCATTGTATGCCCTTCTCTCTTTAGAGAAGCAAGATTTTCATTTACAATCTCTACTCTCTGAGAGGCTGAAAAATGTTATTCTTGTGTAGACTCTATGACTTGTTGTGGTTGTTGGAGTGGGAGTGACATTCTCTTGTGACTTTGCACTTACTAAGTCAGAGGGGAAGTCCCTGAAGGGCTCCCTTAACGTCACTGAATGCTACTGCTCTGACCACCGCTGAAAGATGGTTCATGGAAAAAGATATTAAACAGCTAAATTGGACCATTACCTACTTAATGAATCACCATGAGAACTGAGTATCTTTCGGGAGATTTTTTTTTTAAAGGTACCTTGAAAATAGGGGCTTCCTAGGTGGCTCAGTGGTTAAGAATCTGCCTACCAAGGCAGAAGATGCAAGTTCAGTCCCTGGGTCAGAAAGATCCCCTAGAAGAGGAAATGGCAAACCACTCTACTATTCTTGCCTGGGAAATCCCATGGACAGAGGAGCCTGGTGGGCTACAGTCCGTGGGTTACAAAGAGTCAGACACGACAGAGCAACTGAACATGCATGCACCTTGAAAATATATGGGTCAGGTTTTTAACCATTTATTCTATGCTTTCTGGTTAGTGAACAAGTTGTTGGACACATTTCCTAATAAAGTCCAAACCCAGGAGTACTTCCTTGTATAAAAATATATTATCCAAGGGAAAAAACGGTTCCTGGGTCCTATGATCTCTCAAAGGGTCTTGGACTTTGCTTTACTTCCTTTCTCTTTTCTTTGTGATTAAAACAAAGAAGCAAAATCAAAACAACATCCTGAAAACTAATCAGCGACTCTACTGAGAGCTTCCATTTCACTCAGAAGGGCAAATACAAGTAGATTTATTTTCCCAGTTTTACCCTGCATCCAGCATGTACGGATAGTCTATTTTCTCAATGTATAAGTAAACCATTCTAGTCATAATACAATGTACATGAGTGCCCAAGTTCATAGACATGTTCACTGACTCCAAAGGGAATTTCTCAAGCTAGTTGAGATTGCTAGTAGTCCTTCTAGATTTTAAATATGAAGGAGTTTCACTGTTTCATTTCCTTATTAGGATAGTATGGTATAATCTTAGCCACATATATTCTCTCTATCTCTTGAATTCCATTGTTTTCCTGAGTCCACACTCAGATAAATAAAGCCTACAGTTTATTTTATTGGGCTCCAAAATCATGGCAGATGGGGACCGCAGCCATGAAATTAAAAGACACATGCTCCTTGGAAGAAAGGCTATGACAAACCTAGACAGCATATTAAAAAGCGGAGACATTACTTTGCCGATAAAGGTCCACATAGTCAAAGCTATGGTTTTTCCAGGAGTCATGTATGGATGTGAGAGTTGGGCCGTAAAGAAAGCTGAGTGCTGAAGAATTGATGTTTTTGAGCTGTGGTGTTGGAGAAGACTCTTGAGTCACTTGGACTCTCAGTCCTAAAGAAAATCAGTCCTGACTATTCATTGGAAGGACTGATGCTGAAGCTGAAAGCTCCAATACTTTGGCCACCTGATGCGAAGGACTGATTCACTGGAAAAGACCCTGATGCTGGGAAAGATTGAAGGCAGGAGGAGAAGGGGATGACAGAGGATGAGATGGTTGGATAGCATCACCAACTCGATGGACATCAGTTTGAGCAAGCTCTGGGAATTGGTGATGGAGAGGGAAGCCTGGTGTGCTGCACTCATGAAGTTGCAAAGAGTCGGACACAACTGAGAGAATGAACTGAACACTCAGATAATGAAAGGAACACTTAGATTCAAAGTAAATAATTATAACTAGTAATTGTGTTCTGCACATTATTAATCCTCCATTTCATACCTTATGAGGACAGCTCTTTATTCTTGCAATTCATTGTTGAGAGTCATGGTCTGCAGAGAGTAAGTAGGAGTTTAAAGTGGTTGGTACCTGATGATAGGTTTTTGTCAGAGATTGCTGGAGTAAATTGAAAGCAAATGTCCTGGCTTATCTGAAGGACCCAATTCTCTCCCCAGATGTGAGAAAGTAGCATGCATTCAACTGAACTAGAGCATGAAAGTATTTGAATTAAATTAGGGTTGGAAAGAGACTGAACCTCTCTCTCATTGACAACACAGTGGGATATGATCTTCAGTAAATGACAATCACACGCATATTCCTCCAAGCTCTAATAACCCACTGTTCTCTTGCCCACTGAGGGTCCAAAAACAAAGAACTCTTGATCAAGGCACAGACAGATCTTAGCATTTCTATTGTTTACTTCTGATCATCTGAGTCATTGGTTTAAGGTTACATAGATTTGAGAGGGGAAGGGATTCAGTCATATGAGTAAGAGGGGTCCATATAGTCAAAGCTATGGTTTTTCCTGTAGTAATATATGGATGTGAGATTTGGACCATTAAGAAAGCTGAGTGCCAAAGAATTGATGTTTTCAAATTGTGGTGCTGGAGAAGACTCTTGAGAGTCCCTTGGACAGAAAGGAGATCAAACCAGTCAATCCTAAAGGAAATCAACCCTGAATATTCATTGCAAGGGTTTGTGCTGAAGCTGAAGCTCCAATACTTTGGCCACTTGATGTGAAGACCCAATTCATTGGAAAGGACACTCATGCTGGGAAAGATTGAGAGCAGGAGAAGGGGGTGACCGAATATGAGATTGTTGGATGGCATATTTGATTCAATGGACATGAATTGAATCAGTGAACATGAGTTTGAGCAAGCCCCAGGAGACAGAGAAGTACAGGGAAGCCTGGCATGCTGGAGTCCATGGGATTGAAAACAGGTGGACACAACTTAGTGACTGAACAACGACAGTGTTAAAGAGGCAAGAAAAACAATATTGTAAGGAGTGGAGGGGAAGACAAGAGACTAGGCAAGTTGCAAAGCAGAGGCAATTTGGGATAGAGTCCTAGAAAAATAGGACTTACTTCACAAGACTAGGGGAGAGCTGAACAATAAACATGAGGCCAAGATAAGAATGAATGTCCTATTTGATTAGCCTTTAAAGAATCTCCTCTTTGTGAGAATCAGTTGGACCAGAATAAAATGTCTCCAACCAGGAGGCAACTTGCATCCACCTAACTCATTAACAGGAAGTCTAGTCTAATGAGCAATATCCCAGATAAGGCTGATTTGGGTGTCATTGTCCCTTCAGTATCTGCTGGGTGTCTCTAAGAACCAAAAGCATCTTAGCGTACTTAACCTGTCAATCATTAGGAAAGGAGCAAAGAGGGGAGCAGTCTGGATTCTGGAAGCAAAAGTCACCAGGGAAATGGAGCTTGGCTCAGTTTTGTGTCCCTGTTATTTCTCTCAGGCCAGCAGATCAGGGCTTTTGGTTATCCTTAGATCTGAGTTGGGAATGGATCCATAGATCCTGGTGAGCATCACAAAATTTCCTGGAAAAGCTTTTGAGCCAAAGCTGTCACTTAAGCAATTTAGTACATCCAGGGGGCATAGCTACCTTTCATTGCCCCAGCTGGCTTGTATGCAGTTCCGGTGTGTGATTAAGGGAGGGTAGATTAATGTCCTTTTGACAACAGTTCAGTTCAGTTTAGTTCAGCCGCTCAGTTGTTTCCGACTTTTAGTGACCCCATGGACTGCAGCACACCAGGCCTCCCTGTCCCTCACCAACTCCCAGAGTTTACTCAAACTCATGTCCATTGAGTTGGTGATGCCATTCAACCATCAATGGCAACAGTATCCATCCACAAATGACAATGATACAATTTATTTCTTAAGAGTACTATCAACATGATTTGTGGCTAGCTTTCCAAATGAGCTGTAACTTTCAGGAGAAGCCCGTACTTCACCCTGGCAATGAATACATTCTTTGCCTTGAGGATTCTAAAACCAGTTTCAACCTAAGATAGCAGCTAGAAGGGGGGAAAAAATTCCCAGTGTCTCCTCTCAAACTATGAGACTTTGTGCACAGAAACATACACGGACAGGCCCAAGGGCCAGGACCACGTGTCCTCTGCTCCATGCCCAAGCCTGGCATTTAGTAAATACTCCATAACAACTGATAAATAAATGAGTATACGAAATGATTGGATGAATGACTATAAATTCTTTAAGCATTAGATTCAAGCTCATTTGTAAACTTAATGGTAAAGTTTAATCCAAATAATCATTTTACTTGTATTTATCTGCAGAATTTCTTCAAGGGTAAAGAAAAAAAAATAAATAAGAGGAGTAATGTGGGAAGTGCTTCCCTGGTGGCTCAGTGGTAAAGAATCTGCCTGCCAATGCAGGGGATGAGGGTTCAATCCCTGGGTCGGAAAGATCCCCTGGAGAAGGAAACAGCACCCCACTTCAGTATTCTTGCCTGGGAAATCTTATGGGTGGAGGACCATGGTGGGCTACAGTCCACAGGGTTGCAAAGAGTTAGATACAACTGAGTGACTGAACAACAAATTGTTGAAGACACCCAGTCTGGGATACTTTGCTCTGGGCAGCACCAGCAAACTAACAGACTCTCCTTTCTGCAACCTCTACTTACTCCTCCCCTGCCCCAACCAGGAGTAGCTTACTCTCTCTGACCTCCCAGGTCTTCTCAGCAGAACTGCTTCATCTGAGGCTGTCTCTACAACACAGGACTCCAAGTTCTAGAGTCCTTTGATTCAATTCAGAGATCAACTGCCACTCCTGCTCATGTAAGAGGTCCTGTCACAGCACCAAGGAGCAGAGAAGATGCTTCTTCATGGTTCTCACAGCACCATCTCAGTTGACCTCTCTCTAGGTCAGTCTCGTTGGAGTTTACTCAGTTCAGTTCAGTCATTCAGTCGTGTCCAACTCTTTGCAGCCCCATGAATCATAGCACGCCAGGCCTCCCTGTCCATCACCAACTCCCGGAGTTCACTCAGACTCATGTCCATCGAGTCAGTGATGCCATCCAGCCATCTCATCCTCTGTCGTCCCCTTCTCCTCCTGCCCCCAATCCCTCCCAGCATCAGAGTCTTTTCCAATGAGTCAACTCTTTGCATGAGGTGGCCAAAGTACTGGAGTTTCAGCTTCAGCATCATTCCCTCCAAAGAAATCCCAGGTCTGATCTCCTTCAGAATGGACTGGTTGGATCTCTTTGCAGTCCAAGGGACTCTCAAGAGTCTTCTCTAACACCACAGTTCAAAAGCATCAATTCTTCGGCACTCAGCTTTCTTCACAGTCCAACTCTCACATCCATACATGACCACAGAAAAAACCAAGGTAAATACAATAAACTTATCAACAAATTCCTATCTGGATTATCATGGATCTTCTAGTCTAAATGCTTCCTCTAGGAATGTACTTCAACAAGGTACTCTTGAGATGAGGAACATTATCTCATTTATTCAACATTTAGTGAAGTACAAGGCATGTCGAAGATGCTCAACAAATCTTGTTTCTAGAATCAAAGTGATTGTTTTGCTTCCTTTTAGACACTTCAGATGACTGAGAGCTCATTACTTATAGACATGACAATTTCTTAGCATACATATTTAGGAAATGCACATTATAATTAGCATATTATGAATATAATTTAGATTAAAATTATAAAAAGGAAATAATCATTTCTTATTTATAGCTTTGGAATAATATTATTTCAATTGGATTTAGCTCTGATATATGAAAATAATTTAATTTCTCTTAGACTTCAAACCTATTATTTAATCATCAGATATCTTTTGACACCCTACTGCATATTATAGGTACTGGTACAGAGGGCTGAAGAGACCACAGCTAGAGAAAGTCTGTGTGCATCAGTGAAGATCCAGCACAGTCAGAAAATAAATAAAATACAGAAAAAGAAAATCTTAAAAAAAAAAGAAATTATCATTAACTTTGTAGGATGCTTTTCCTGTTTGATAAACTATAATTCTACCTATTCCTCTTGAGAGGATATGTTTTCTGGTCCAGGTGTCCTTCATGAGCCTCTTTTCTGCCAAGATTGTGCCTGGCTTGAATTTCAGATGGTGCAATTCTTCCAACATCCCTCAGAATATGTGTGTATATTCCTGAGTGGCTAATATTGTATATCCTAACATCTTTTTTTTCTTATAGCCTTTTCACATATGAGATGGGATTCTCAAATAATAAGAGCATATTTACAACTATATGAAAATCCATCTTTTAGGAGAAGGAAAATCCATCAAGAGGAGAAGAGGGTGACAAGGATGAGATAGTTGGCTGATCCAAAGGACATGAGTTTGAGCAAACTCAGGGAGATAGTGAAAGACAGAGACGCCTGACTTGCTGCGGTTCACGGGGTCACAAAGAGTCGGACATGACTTAGCAACTGAACAATGACAACATACCTTATATCTTCCTTTGTTAGTTTCCAGCCCTAATAAATCTTACTCATAACTTGACTTTCAACCTAAAATGCTATTTGATTATGGCTATATCCTCACTCCCATCCTAGATTGTAAGCTCCTAGGGCCACTATTCAGGATTGAATCATCCTACACATCATGCAAGACTGAGACCTCTTCATTTAGCTGTTTTTCTTGGTCTTTCCAAACCCTCAGCATTGCCGCATATCACCACAGGGTGCTGCTGCTAAGTTGCTTCAGTCGTGTCCGACTCTGTGCGATCCCAGAGATGGCAGCCTACCAGGCTCCCCCATCCCTGGGATTCTCCAGACAAAAACACTGGAGTGGATTGCCATTTCCTTCTCCAATGCATGAAAGTGAAAAGTGAAAGTGAAGTCACTCAGCGATCCCACGGACTGCAGCCCACCAGGCTCCTCTGTCCATGGGATTCTCCAGGCAAGAATACTGGAGTGGGTTGCCATTGCCTTCTCCCTAGTACATGGTAAATGTTGGGACTAATGGTCTAAGTCAGGGGAAAAAAACAACAATAAAAATAAGTGTATGTTTTGGCCCAAAGGGGGATTTATTTTCATTATTTTCTGCCTTATTATAAAATATTGAATGGCTTGTGCTACAGGGATCTGGAGAAGATGTCTTTCTAATCATGCTTTAGGTTAAAAAAGAAACAGATCGATCAAGAGAGTCATCTGACACTTGGATTGGGGAATGCCAGAGACCTAGAGTCTTTATAGAACATTGTTAATTAGTAAGTTGTACCTTGCATGAGGTTTTGATTGTTTTATAACAGTCATGGTCTTTGTTTACAGTTTTCTTTAGCTCTTTTAGAAGTTGATCGCTTTTGACAGGCTACTTATTTGGCTACTGAATTGCATTCATTCCATTCTAAAGAAAGGGACTGGGCTTCCCTGGTGGTTCAGATGGTAAAGAATCTGCCTGCAGTGCAGGAGATCCAGGTTCGATCCCTGGGTTGGGAAGATTCCCTGGAGAAGGGAATGGCTACCTACTCTAGAACTCTTGCCTGGAAAGTCCTATGGATAGAGGCACCTGGCGGGCTAGAGTCCAAGGGCTTACAAAGGGTCGGACATGACTGAGTGACTAACACACACATACACAAGGAAAGGGATCATGTCTTGTTTAATGCTGTATTCCAACACTTGGCACAGTGCCTGGGACATAGAGGTGCTCATGGATATTTATTCAGTTCATTATGGAATTCCAGAGTATATAGATATTTCCTGGAAATGTTTCTGCTTATAGTCTTACATTGGTCACATTGTATTGAGGCTTGAAAAGTGTCTCATAACTTTGGGTCACTTTAAGGGCTTCTCTAAGATTCTCAAGTTGCACAAGGGGTTTAATCTGGGAGCAAGCACCCTGTCCTACACACTCCATGGGACTAGGAGTTCCTGACCAAGTCTTGAGTCTCAGTGACCAGGAATCTCTTCTACGCTTATTTTTTAAATAATTATTTGGCACAGTATATACAATTAAGTGGTCAAAATATGTTTGTGGGTGGCAAGGAGTAAATGTATTATGAGAAAAGGAATTATGCCAGTTCTATGACTGTGAACACTAGAGCCCTGAGTAGTCAAAGCTTTAAACATTTGCTCCTTGTTCAGAGTCAACTTCTAAAGATTCAGCTATTAGTACTATTGTTAGATACTGATGATAATACCAGCTGGTATAGACTTGACTGACAGAATGTGGTCCACTGGAGAAGGGAATGGCAAACCACTTCAGTATTCTTGCCTTGAGAACCCCATGAACAGTATGAAAAGGCAAAATGATAGGATACTGAAAGAGGAACTCCCAGGTCAGTAGGTGCCCAATATGCTACTGGAGATCAGTGGAGAAACAACTTCAGAAAGAATGAAGGGATGGAGCCAAAGCAAAAACAATACCCAGCTGTGGACGTGACTGGTGATAGAAGCAAGGTCCGATGCTGTAAAGAGCAATATTGCATAGGAACCTGGAATGTCAGGTCCATGCATCAAGGCAAATTGGAAGTGGTCAAACAAGAGATGGCAAGAGTGAACGGTGACATTCTAGGAATCAGCAAACTAAAATGGACTGGAATGGGTGAATTTAACTCAGATGACCATTATATCTACTACTGCGGGCAGGAATCCCTCAGAAGAAATGGAGTGGCCATCATGGTCAACAAAAGAGTTCAAAATGCAGTACTTGGATGCAATCTCAAAAACGACAGAATGATCTCTGTTCGTTTCCAAGGCAAACCATTCAATATCACAGTAATCCAAGTCTATGTCCCAACCAGTAATGCTGAAGAAGCTGAAGTTGAACGGTTCTATGAAGACCAACAAGACCTTTTAGAACTAACACTCAAAAAAGATGTCCTTTTCATTATAGGGGACTGGAATGCAAAAGTAGGAAGTCAAGAAGCACCTGAAGTAACAGGCAAATTTGGCCTTGGAATACAGAATGAAGCAGGGCAAAGACTAATAGAGTTTTGCCAAGAAAATGCACTGGTCATAGCAAACACCCTCTTCCAACAACACAAGAGAAGACTCTACACATGGACATCACCAGATGGTCAACACCGAAATCAGATTGATTATATTCTTTGCAGCCAAAGATGGAGAAGCTCTATACAGTCAGCAAAAACAAGACCAGGAGCTGATTGTGGCTCAGATCATGAACTGCTTATTGCCAAATTCAGACTTAAATTGAAGAAAGTAGGGAAAACCACTAGACCATTCAGGTATGACCTAAATCAAATCCCTTATGATTATACAGTGGAAGTGAGAAATAGATTTAAGGGACTAGATCTGATAGATAGAGTGCCTGATGAGCTATGGAATGAGGTTCGTGACATTGTACAGGAGACAGGGATCAAGACCATCTCCATGGAAATGAAATTCAAAAAAGCAAAATGGCTGTCTGGGGAGGCCTTACAAATAGCTGTGAAAAGAAGAGAAGTGAAAAGCAAAGGAGCAAAGGAAAGATATAAGCATCTGAATGCAGTTCCAAAGAATAGCAAGAAGAGATAAGAAAGCCTTCTTCAGCAATCAATGCAAAGAAATAGAAGAAAACAACAGAATGGGAAAGACTAGAGATCTCTTCAAGAAAATTAGAGATACCAAGGGAACATTTCATGCAAAGATGGGCTTGATAAAGGACAGAAATTGTATGGACCTAACAGAAGCAGAAGATATTAAGAAGAGGTGGCAAGAATACGCAGAAGAACTATACAAAAGATCTTCACGACCCAGATAATCATGATGGTGTGATCACTCACCTAGAGCCAGACATCCTGGAATGTGAAGTCAAGCTGGCCTTAGAAAGCATCACGATGAACAAAACTAGTGGAGGTGATGGAATTCCAGTTGAGCTATTTCAAATCCTGGAAGATGATGCTATGAAAGTGCTACACTCAAAATGCCAGCAAATTTGGAAAACTCAGCAAGTGGCCACAGGACTGGAAAAGGTCAGTTTTCATTCCAATCCCAAAGAAAGGCAATGCCAAAGAATGCTCAAACTACCACACAATTGCACTCATCTCACACGCTAGTAAAGTAATGCTCAAAATTCTCCAAGCCAGGCTTCAGCAATATGTGAACTGTGAAATTCCTGATGTTCAAACTGGTTTTAGAAAAGGCAGAAGAACCAGAGATCAAATTGCCAACATCCGCTGGATCATGGAAAAAGCAAGAGAGTTCCAGAAAAACATCTATTTCTGCTTTATTGACTATGCCAGGCCTTTGACTGTGTGGATCACAATCAGCTGTGGAAAATTCTGAAAGAGATGGGAATACCAGACCACCTGACCTGCCTCTTGAGAAATTTGTATGCAGGTCAGGAAGCAACAGTTAGAACCGGACATGGAACTGACTGGTTCCAAATAGGAAAAGGAGTTCCTCAAGGCTGTATATTGTCACCCTGCTTATTTAACTTATATGCAGAGTACATCATGAGAAATTCTGGGCTGGAAGAAGCACAAGCTGGAATCAAGATTGCCGGGAGAAATATCAATAACCTCAGATATGCAGATGACACCACCCTTATGGCAGAAAGTGAAGAGGAACTAAAAAGCCTCTTGATGAAGGTGAAAGAGGAGAGTGAAAAATTGGCTTAAAACTCAACATTCAGAAAACGAAGATCATGGCATCTGGTCACATCACTTTATGGGAAATAGATGGGAAAACAGTGGAAACAGTGTCAGAGTTTATTTTTGGGGGCTCCAAAATCACAACAGATGGTGACTGCAGCCATGAAATTAAAAGACGCTTATTCCTTGGAAGGAAAGTTATGACCAACCTAGATAGCATATTGAAAAGCAGAGACATTACTTTGCCAGCAAAGGTTCGTCTAGTCAAGGCTATGGTTTTTCCAGTGGTCATGTATGGATGTGAGAGTTGGACTGTGAAGAAGGCTGAGTGCCGAAGAATTGATGCTTTTGAACTGTGGTGTTGGAGAAGACTCTTGAGAGTCCCTTGGACTGCAAGGAGATCCAACTAGTCCATCTGAAGGAGATCAGCCCTGGAATTTCTTTGGAAGGAATGATGCTAAAGCTGAAACTCCAGTACTTTGGCCACCTCATGTGAAGAGTTGATTCATTGGCAAAGACTCTGATGCTGGGATTGGGATTGGGGGCAGGAGGAGAAGGGGACGAAAGAGGATGAGATGGCTGGATGGCATCACCGACTCAATGCACGTGAGTCTGAGTGAACTCCGGGAGTTGGTGATGGACAGGGAGGCCTGGTGTGTTGCAGTTCATGGGGTTGCAAAGAGTCGACACGACTGAGCGACTGAACTGAACTGATAGACTTGACTTACAGCATTAACTATCTGTCGAAGAGGATCATGTGGCTCCTGGGACTGAACTCACTTCTATTTCTTGCTGTTGTTTTCAACTGCTTAGTCATGTCCAACTTTTTGTGACCCCATGGTGTGTAGCCCACCAGGCTTCTCTCCCCAGGGGATTTCCCAGGCAAGAATACTGGAGTGGGTTGCCACGTCCTTATCCAGGGGATCTTCCTGACCCAGATTGTTTCTGCATCTGCTCCAGTGACAGGCAAGTTCTTTACCACTGAGCCACCAGGGAAGCTATTCTGTTTTCAGTTCAGTTCAGTTCAGTCACTCAGTTGTGGCCAACTCTTTGTGACCCCATGGACTGTAGCAGGCCAGGCTTCCCTGTCCATCACCAACTCCCAGAATTACTCAAACTCATATCCATTAGTCAGTGATGCCATCCAACCATCTCATTCTCTATCATCGCCTTCTCCTCCCACCATCAATCTTTCCTAGCATCAGGGTGTTTTCAAATGAGTCAGTTCTTTGCATCAGGTGGCCAAAGTATTGGAGTTTCAACTTCAGCATCAGTCCTTTCAATGAATATTCAGGACTGATTTCCTTTAGGATGGACTGGTTGGATCTCCTTGCTGTCCAAGGGACTCTCAAGAGTCTTCTCCAACACCACAGTTCAAAAGCATCAATTCTTCAGCACTCATCTTTCTTTATAGTCCAACTCTCACATCCATACCTGACTACTGGAAAAACAATAGCTTTGACGAGATGGACCTTTGTTGGCAAAGTAATGTCTCTGCTTTTCAATATGCTGTCTAGGTTGGTCATAACTTTCCTTCCAAGGAATAAGCGTCTTTTAATTTCATGGCTGCAGTCACCATCTGCAGTGATTTTAGAGCCCCCCAAAATAAACTCTCTCACTGTTTTCATTGTTTCCCCATCTATTTCCCATGAAGTGATGCAACCAGATGCCATGATCTTCGTTTTCTGAATGTTAAGTTCTAAGCCAACTTTTTCACTCTTCTCTTTCACTTTCATCAAGAGGCTCTTTGGTTTTTCTTCACTTTCTTCCATAAGGGTGGTGTCATCTGCATATCTGAGGTTATTGATATTTCTCCCGGCAATCTTGATTCCAGCTTGTGCTTCATCCAGCCCAGAGTTTCTCATGATGTACCCTGCATGTAAGTTAAATAAGCTGGGTGACAATATACAGCCTTGATGTATTCCTTTCCCTATTTGGAACCAGTTTGTTGTTCCATGGCCAGTTCTAACTGTTGCTTCCTGACCTGCATACAGATTCCTCAAGAGACAGGTCAGGTGGTCTGGTATTATGATCTCTTTCAGAGTTTTGCACAGTTTTTTGTGATCCACACAGTCAAAGGTTTTGGCATAGTCAATAAAGCAGAAATAGATGTTTTTCTGGAACTCTCTTGCTTTTTCCATGATCCAATGGATGTTGGCAATTTGATCTCTGGTTCCTCTGCCTTTTCTAAAACCAGCTTGAACATCAGGAAGTTCTCGGTTCACATACTATTGAAGCCTGGCTTGGAGAATTTTGAGCATTACTTTGCTAGTGTGTGAGATGAGTGCAACTGGGTGGTAATTTGAGCATTCTTTGGCATTGCCTTTCTTTGGGATTGGAAAGAAAACGGACCTTTTCCAGTCCTGTAGCCACTGCTGAGTTTTCCAAATTTGCTGGCATATTGAGTGTAGCACTTTTACAGCATCATCTTTCAGGATTTGAAAGAGCTCAACTGGAATTCCATCACCTCCACTAGCTTTGTTTGTAGCAATGCTTCCTAAGGCCCACCCACTTGATTTTGCGTTCCAGGATGTCTGGCTCTAGGTGAGTGATCACACCATCATGATTATCTGGGTCATGAAGATCTTTTTTTGTATAGTTCTTTTGTGTATTCTTGCCACCTCTTCTTAATATCTTCTGCTTCTGTTAAGCCCATACCATTTCTGTCCTTTATTGTGCCCTTCTTTGCATGAAATGTTTCCTTGGTATCTCTAATTTTCTTGAAGAGATATCTAGTCTTTCCCATTCTATTGTTTTCCTCTATTTCTTTGCATTGATCACTGAGGAAGGTTTTCTTTTCTCTCCTTGCTATTCTTTGGAACTCTTCATTCAAATGGATATATATTTCCTTTTCTCCTTTGCCTTTCACTTCTCTTCTTTTCTTAGCTATTTGTAAGGCCTCCTCAGACAAACATTTTGCCTTTCTTTTTCTTGGGGATGGTCTTGATCACTGCCTCCTGTGCAATGTCATAAACCTCCGTCCATAGTTCTTCAGGCACTTTATCAGATATAATCCCTTGACTCTATTTGTCACGTCCACTGTATAATCATAAAGGATTTAATTTAGGTAATTTATGGTCAAAATGCAGTAATTAAAGTGATAGGGAAAGCCCTTGACACTCTCCACAGACCCAAGAATACTTCCCCTGTGCCACAGAGACTGCAATTCTCAACACTTCTCAAAGCTGAGATGTTTAAAGAAGAAGACATATTTGCTAGTTTACACAGTAGTAGGGATTTTTTTAGAAAATGTACCCATATTTTTTAGAATTCTGCATTAGATTCAGAGTAGGTATCAATAGGATGGTAGGGTAGGGATCATGGGCAGAATTTAAAGAGAAGAGGGAGAGAAAGGGAGGAAAGAAGAAAGTATGAGTGTGTGTGAGAGACAGAGAGGTCATTTTTTACTAAATTGTAAATCAAGCCCACAGGAATCAGAGTACAAAATTTGCATATGTTCCTGTAAGTGAAAAGTGTTAGTCGCTCAGCTGGCTCTGACTCTTTATGACCCCATCAACCATAGTCCACCAGGCTCCTCTGTCCATGGGATTCTCCAGGCAAGAATACTGGAGTGGGTACCCAGGGACTGAACCCAGGTCTCTTGTATTGGTTTTTCTTAAATCTTAAGTTAATGGTAAAATTGAAGCTTTTGAACTGTGGTGATGGAGAAAACTCTTGAGAGTCCCTTGGACTGCAAGGAGATCCAACCAGTCCATCCTAAAGGAGATCAGTCCTGGGTGTTCATTGGAAGGACTGATGCTAAAGCTGAAACTCCAATACTTTGGCCACTTCATGTGAAGAGTTGACTCATTGGAAAAGATCCTGATGCTGGGAGGGATTGGGGACAGGAGGAGAAAGGGGACGACAGAGGATGAGATGGCTCGATGGCATCACTGACTTGAGGGACATGAGTTTGAGTGAACTCCGGGAGTTGGTGATGGATAGGGAAGCCTGGCATGCTGTGATTCATGGGGGCACAAAGAGTCGGACACAACTGAGCGACTGAACTGAACTGAATGGTGAGAAAGGGCACAAATTAACCAAATATTTCCATTTCAACTAGCTAAACAAAAATCGGCAACATATTAGGCTTTTGAGGGCAGAAGTTTACTTACTGCTGTATTCCCAGTGCCTAGCAAGGTACTTAGCACCTGGATAAATATATATGAATTAAAAAAATTAATTAACCTCTACCAAACATTTACAAAAAAATTAATACCAAGTCTTTACAAACTTCTCCAAAAAATAAAGTAAGAGAATATTTCCTGTCTTATTTTATGAAGCCATTGTTATCTTGATACTAAAATCATCACACAAAAAACTACAGACCAATCAATATCTGTTATGACTATAGATGAATAATTTCAACAAAATACTAGTAAACTGAATCCAGCAACTTATACAAATGATGATACAAATACCATAATGAAATGGGGTTTACTTAATTGTGAAAGACTGAATGCTTTCCCCTAAGATGAAAGAAAAAAATTAAGGACGTTTGCTCTCATCATTTCTATACAACATTACCTAGAAATTCTAGCCACGGCAATTTGGCAAGAAAAGAAAGTAAAAGGCGTCCAAATTGGAAAGAAAGTAGTAAAGTTATCTCTGCTGCTGCTGCTAAGTCGCTTCAGTCATGTCTGACTCTGTGCGACCCCATAAACGGCAGCCCATCAGGCTCCGCCGTCCCTGGGATTCTCCAGGCAAGAGCACTGGAGTGGGTTGCCATTTCCTCCTCCAATGCATGAAAGTGAAAAGTGAAAGTGAAGTCGTGCAGTCATGTCCGACTCTTTACAACCCCATGGACTGCAGCCTACCAGGCTCCTCCGTCTATGGGATTTTTCAGGCAAGAGTACTGGAGTGGGGTGCCATTGCCTTCTCCGAATAGGTTAGAAAAGGATAAAACAAAGTTACCTCTACATACAGACAATCTGATCTTTTATATGGAAAACTCTAAGGTATCCACTAAAAAATAATTATAATTAGCAAATGAGTTCATCAATGGTTCATAATTTAAGATCAATACGTAACATTAGTTCAAAATGGATGAAAGGACCAAATGTAAGAGCTAATTTTATAATACTCTTAGAAAAAAAAAAGAGGTAAATCTTCCTGACTTTGTAATTAGCAAGTTTCATAGTAGACCAAAAACACAAGCAACCAAAGAAAAAAGAATAGATAAATAAACTTCATCAAAATTAAAAGCTTTTGTGTTCCGAAGAACACTATCAAGAAACTGAAAGAGAGCCCACAGAATGGGAAAAGTCTTTTTTTGAAAATCACATATCTGATAAAGGAGTTATGTCAGAATATATAAATACTATAAGACTAAGAAAACAAATTTTCCAAATAAATAATAGGTAAATAATCTATGTAAACATATCTCCAAAGAGGATTGCAAATCGCCAATAACAAACAAAAAAGATGTTTGGCACCATTGTTCAACATGGAAAAACAAATCAAAATCACCATGAGACTGTGAGGTACCACTTCATATAAACAAAGATGGAGATGAGAAAAAAACTCAGATACAGACAAGTGTTGGTGAGGATGTGGAAAAATTGAAACCCTCATACACTGCTGGTGGGAAAGTGAAGTGGTACGGTCACTTTAGAAGCATTTTGAAAATTCCTCAAAAAGTTAAGCAAAGAGCAACCGCATAACTCTGTAATTCCAGTTCTATTAGTTATTTGGCAAAAAAAAAGTTACATACAAATTACTAGTACATGTTATAGCATGAATGAGCAATGGAAACATCATGCTAAGTGTAAGATATAAGTCATGAAGGACTACACATTATGATTGCTCTTGTATGAAATGTCCAGAATAGCTATTAATAAATTTGTAGAGACAAAAAGTAGATTTGTGGTTGCCTGTGGGTAAGAGCAATGGAGGAGTTTTGGAGTGATAACTTAAGGGTCTGGTTTTCTTTCTGGAGTAACAAAAATGTCCTAAAACTGGGGTGAGAGTTGCCCAACTCCGAAAATAAACTAAAAATGATTCAGTTGTACACTCTAAATTAATGGTATGTGGATTTTATCTCAATAAAGCTGTTACCCAAAAAGGGAGAATGAATTAATAACTTGAGAGCTTGAGGATTAGAATAAAGCCTATTACATAAATAAATAAATAGATAAAGTATATATACAAATTTTAAATTAACCAATGAAACCTTTAGAAATCACAGACGTTTTCTCCTTAAATAAAAAAAATAAGTCAAATCTATAGGACTAGATTTACTCAAAAATGTTGCCAAACACTTGGATTCTATGGAACCACTATTTAAGGAGGAGCCTCTTTTTAGCCAGTGTTGAGACAAGTAAAACTTCATGGTGCATTTAAATACATTTCCAACTGGTAGCATAGATTTGGATAAAACTGTAACAACCTATTTAATTCATATAAAGCCGAGCTCCCTGGTGGCCCAGGTTCAGTGCAGTGTGGTGTTCAAGGGAACATTAGGCTGACGTCCAACAACAATAGTTGAAAAGCAATTTAAATATTATGAATAATTTCTCAAAGCATTCTTAATACCAACCAAGCTTACTAAAATCTCTTTCCCTCTTGCCTCTCTTTCTCTGTAACTCATGAACATGACAACTACCCAAATAACTCCCTCTTCTCTTATCTGAACTCATCCCTCCTTACCTCCTAAAATTCTCTTTCCAATCCCCTCTGGTGGCTCTTGTCTTTTCCCTCTCATCTCATCTTCTGTGCGTGGTCTGTACTCATTTTAATAACTTTTAATTCAGCTCAGCTCATTTTAATTACTTTTAATTCTGCCTTTCACACATCACCCTGCTTCTATGCAAGAAAGATCACAAAAACATAATTCACTTTAACAGACAAAAGAGGGTGTGAGGTTATAATCTTTTTCTGGTCATATTGCTCAACATATTTAAACATTTAAAAGATAATTTTATGTATATGTTTATTTATTTTTGGCTGTGCTGGGATCTTCATCGCTGTGTGGGCTTTCCTCTAGTTGAGGCAGTGGGGGCTCCTCTCTAGTTGCGGTAGGCAGGCTTTTCATGGCAGAGGCTTTTCTTGTTGTGGAGCACAGCTCTAGGGAATGCAGGCTTCAGTTGCTGCAGCTCCTGGGCTCTAGAGCGCAGGCATGGTAGTTGTATGGGCTTAGCTACTCCATGGCATGTGGGATCTTCCTGACTCAGGGATTGAACCCGTGTCTCCTGCATTGGCAGGTGGATTCTTTACCCCTGAGTCACCAGGGAAGGCCTTCAGAATATATTTAAAAATTAGAGGTGACAGGTTAAGGCTTGTGGGAAGAGAAAGTGAGCACCACTCTGTGCTTTCTGGAATTTTCTTCTTACCAGTGCAGCCAGAATATCAGTTGGAAGTAGGGGAAGGGGAGTTAAGTTATCTGTATACTTTGTGATGACTTTCACTCCAATTTGAAGAAGAATTGATAAGTCTTAGAAGGCATGACTCCTTCATTTACATTAGTCATCTTAAGTGGACTAACCCCAAGCATTTGAGGTCAATAAAATTATAAAGCATATTAAGGATCTAAAAGAATCCATAATGACTCAATTCTTTAAAACAGAAACACTGACAATGATGCTTCAAGTGCTAAGCTGAAGATAGGATAAAAAGGGTTAAGAAATTGTCAGTTCATGAGTACTCAGACTGTTTTTCAAGTTATCTTCTCATCAGCCAGTCAATGGTGTTTATTGAGTGATTGTCTTCTGTGTCTCAAGCACCAAATTAGCCTTCAAATTGCAAGTTCTGTAAAGAGAACTCTTTTCCCCCCTTGGCCAAAGTAAGTATATCTTTCTCTACAAAGAAACTCCTTCTGGGCATTCCGCGGCATTCTGGATGCCTCTGCACAGCAGTTAGAGGTTGGGGCTTTAATTTCACATAAACAGAGGAGGCAGTCTGCTCTCCCTAGTTCCCCTGCTTATTCTCCTCAAAGTTAGTAAGAAAACGTCAATCAAAGTTGAAATCCACATTAGGAGAGCCTAGGCCAATTTTAGGAGAAGGCAATGGCAGCCCACTCCAGTACTCTTGCCTGGAAAATCCCATGGACCGAGGAGCCTGGTAGGCTGCAACCCATTGGGTCGCTAAGAGTCGGACACGACTGAGCGACTTCACTTTCACTTTTTACTTTCACGCATTGGAGAAGGAAATGGCAACCCACTCCAGCGTTCTTGCCTGGAGAATCCCAGGGACAGCGGGGCCTGGTGGGCTGCCGTCTATGGGGTTGCACAGAGTTGGACACAACTGAAGCGACTTAGCAGCAGTAGCAGGCCAATTTTAGAAAGCTCACTTGATTGAAGATGATTTTCTGACCTGCCATCTCTCTCTTATGGTCAAATTTCTCTGACTTGGGATCTTTCCCTGAGAAAGAGCAGCAGTAGAAATCCTGCATAGATCTGTGCAGATCACAGATTGAAATGTCAGTTGAGGCTTCCTAGTGAAGATGACAAGTAAGGAGCAGTCAGTTCATGAGTGTAAAGTCATGTAGTGAAAGTGAAAGTGTTAGTTGATCAGTCATGTCTGACTCTTTTCGACCACATGGACTGTAGCCTGCCATGCTCCTCTGTCCATGGGATTCTCCAGGCCAGAATATGCAGTGGCCAGGGGATCTTCCCACCCCTGGGTTCAAACCCGGATCTCCTGCATTGCAGGCAGATTCTTTACCGATTGAGCCACCAGGGAGGTTGCTGTGTGAATTCTGCCTCGTTTGCTTCTCCTAAATACTAATTTACTAAATACTAGTCAACTAAATACTAGTTTACTAAATACTAGTCATTTAGTATTTACATTCATAGAGAGTAAATTTTTAGAGGAACCAAAACCAGCTACTTTCATTTGAACTTTTCCCCCCTCTATTTCCTTCTACCAGCCCACCTTTGGACTCTTTTTGAATTTGTTAGCACCAGTGAGTAAAAGTTGAGGGAGAGGAAAAGAATGGCAAATCTTGCTTAGTCATGCTAGGTGAAATGTTCTGGGGAATAGAACTTGAAACACATGCCAGAGTTCTGAAAGAAGTATTGCTGACTTCCATGCTTCATGTGTGTGGATGATGAAGAACAGTAACGAGCAGCAGGACTAGAGAAGTCTGGCTCCTCACATGGGTGTGAGCTGCTGTGTGCACGCTGCCTTATTTACTTCTCCTAGGGAAACTTACACACGGAGAGGCTCTACTTCTACTCTGTGTAATCTGAAATGTGCCAGGCTTGACCTGGACAGACTTCAGGAAACACACGAGATGGAAGGTGTGCTCTGAAGTCTACACCATCACTCTTCCGGTTCAAGTCTAGTGATCTTGTTTTCCTGTCAAAATAGAAGGCAGAGCCTTATCGGCAACACAGAAGAGACTGTCTTTACACACAGAGTCTGTACCCGGAGACTGGATATCAAGTTAAATCATTCCTTTGAAACTTCTCAGCTGCCTGAACCAGATAAGATTTGTAAACTCCAGGCTCAAGGTAGGAGCTGATATGGCCCAAATTGTACTTTTCTAACATTCCCATGGATTTCCAGTTTGATTGCATGTCACCTAATGATGGATGGCATTGAGCCTTCAAGTCTGATAAAGTGCCTTAGAAAGTAAGTATTTGGGAAAATAGGGCATTCTTTTTGAATAACTATCAGCAATTTCTTTGTGAAATGTGCAGATTCTAAAATGAGAAACTTCTTAAATTTTTTAAATGAAAAACATTTTTACTTCTGACAGCTGAAGAAAGGATGCCCTGAATTAGGAGTTACCAGGGAGAAGGGTGCACATTAACTCATTTGCGATTAAGGGGGACACGAGCAGCGCCGGAACCATGAAGAACAGCACAACTATCGCCCAGTACTTGATGCAGCCAAAGTGAGGATTATCTCTTCTAATCAGTTTGTGTGTTGTCTGGGGAAGGGGGAGGTAGGAAGAGATCACAAAATAATTGCAGGCCTTCCAAACGTGTGACTGTTGTTGTTTTTTGGTCGCTAAGTCGTGCCAGACTCTTTCGCGACCCATGGCCTGCAGTCCGCCAGGCTCCTCTGTCCACGGGATTTCCCAGGTAAGAATACTGGAGTGGGTTGTCATTTCATTCTCCAGGGAATCTTCACAATCCAGGGGTGGAACCCATGTCTCTTGCATTAGCAAGTGGATTCTTTACCTCTGAACCACCAGGGAAGCCCATGTGGCTGTTACTGTGGTTCAAATGTGTGTGGGACTGCCACCGGCGAGGCTGATACAGCAGAGCAGAACCTCAGTGAATTCATGGCGGTCCCAGTACTTTCTCCAGTCTCATGTTCACCAGTAGTTCTGATAGTTCTAAAGCAATTTTTAATAAAATGCACCCTATGTTATTTCAATTTCCCATTCTGTGCCTAGCGCAAGACTGCTAACATTGCTTAAAAGCTACCTATTATTGCTAAGAATGAATAAAATAGTTGACTCTATTTACTGCGTTTTTATTTCTAGATAGCCCAGAATTTTATTTTACATAGTTTTATGATGATTAGTGCCTGGGTTCATTTTGGCAATTGATTATTAATGAATTCTGAAACATTCACTTGGGACATGACAATGAATAAGGCACAGCCTGTGTCCTCAGGGGCTCATCGTCTAGTGCGGGAGACAAAGGAATAGACAACTAAGCACAAAGTGCTGGGGTAAATCCTGTGGATAGAGTGCTGGTCAAGGGAGAAGGCACAGGAGGCACTTCCCTGTGCCTTTTTCCCCTGGTAGACTTGAACTTGAACCTCCTGTAGAAAACGGACATGGTCATTCCTGGGTCATCAGGAAAGAATATTTCCATATCAGGGAATATAATGCTAGAATGTGGGCTTCCCTGGTGGCTCAGTGGTAAGGAACTTACCTGCCAATGCAGGAGGTGTGACTTCAATCCCTGAGTGAGGAAGATCCCCTGGAGAAACAAAAGGGAGACCACTCCAATTTATGGGAAGTTCCATGGACAGAGGAGCTTGGCAGGCTCTAATCCATTGCAAAGGGGTTGCAAAGAATTAGACTTAGCTACTGAACAACAACAAGGGAAAATAAAAATTTGCCCAAGAAAGAAAGTAAGTATGGTACACTGCATGGCTTAATAGTTAGCAGTGTTTACTGCTTCTCAGGAGGGCTTCTTAGCACCTTAGGCATTGTCGTGAAGAAATGTCCTGCCCGTTGCAGGACTTCTAGCATCCCTGACCCTCATCCACTAAATGCCACTGGCCCATGCCCTCCCACCCACCCCCTAACACTGACAAACCAAATGCTGTCCCACATTTCAAATTTCCTTTTAAGGGGTATTACTGAGCAGGGTTGAAAATCACTAGTTTACAGAGTTGTAATTATGTAAATGTATAATAATGTAAATGTTAATTATAAATTAGACCAAAATTGAAACCATATTCAATTGAAAATTTAATTGCAAAGACTGCGTGACTACAGAATGTATAGACAAAGGAGGGGAGCATATGAGAACCACATCTTCATTCTCCACCTTGGAAAGTCAGTAGTTAATGCCTAAAACTGACCAATCATGATCTATTTAGAGATTTGAAGGTAAATACAACAGATCAAAATAGTTGTTGTTGTTGTTCAGTCTCTAAGGCCTGTCCAGCTCTTTGTGACCCCAAGGACTACAGCAAGCCAGGCTTCTCTGTCCTTCACTATCTCTCTGAGTTTGCTCAAACTCATGTCCATTGAGTCGGTGATGCCATCCAATCATCTTATCTTCTTTCGCCCCCTTCTCCTGCTCTCAATCTTTCCTAGCATCAGGATCTTTTCCAATGAGTCAGCTCTTTGCATCAGGTGGCCAAAGTATTGGAGCTTCAGCTTCAGCATCAGTCCTTCAATATTCAGGGTTGATTTCCTTTAGGATTGACTGGTTTGATCTCCTTGCTGTCCAAGGGACTCTCAAGAGTTTTCTCCAGCACCACAAATCAAAGCATCAATTCTATGGCACTCAGCCTTCCTTATGGTCCAAAACTCACATCTATATATGACTACTGGAAAAACCATGTCTTTGACCATATGGATCTTTGCCAGCAAAGTTATGTTTCTGCTTTTGAATGCATTGTCTAGGTTTGTCATAGCTTTCCTTCTAAGGAACAAGTGTTTTTTAATTTCATGGCTGCACTCAATGCCCACAGTAATTTTGGAGCCCAAGAAAATGTGCAAATATAGTTTTGATAAAATTTAAAATGAGTTTAAAGGTGTCAGTGGAGGCATGGAGACTAACTAGGAGTAAGTTGTGAATATATTTTTATCTATCTGTCAGTCTATCCATCTACTCGTATGTCCATTTTACAGAAGGTGACAATGAGGCTTAGAAGACTTACAGAGGTTAATAAGCCATCGAGGTCACACAGCCAGCAGAGAGAGGAGCCAGAAAGCAGTCTGACTCTAACCCCAGAGCCCCTGATCACTCCTCTTTGCTGCCTCTAAAAGAGCAAGTGAGAGGAAAGAGTGAAGGGAGTGGGCCACAGACAAGAGGGAGCCCATGAGATGCTCTCTGAAGGTTGCTCCTACCTTCTGACCCTCTAGGTGTGGCCTAGGGGGTTATTGTGGCTGATGTGATTCATACAACTCTGCTCTCAGATTGCTGTAAAAGGGCAGATGAATGCAGGGGGCCACTACAGAGCTGCTAAGAGAAGACAGGGAACTAAGACTGAGTCTCTGGCTTCAGATGCTGTTCTCAGAGTGAAAAAAGAGGCCTGAAGAATTGTATGTTTCATATGGCTGATCCCAGGGCACTGTGTCAAACAGGAATGGCCTGTTTATTTAGAACTTCCACCCTAGTCATTTTCTCTTGGGTGACTTTAGAACCCACCTGTGTAGTCATTCTCTGTGAATATATTTGAAAGTAATGTCATCCCCAAAGTAGTTTGGTTTAGATTTTTCAGCTTTTATTTTTTTCTTGGCGCAAGGAAATCTAATTTCTTTCCCCAAACACTGTTTCTTACCTCTATCATATACCTTATATATCATGTTTTATATAGACATTAATGCTATTTTAATCTCAGTATAATCTTTTCCCCTTGGAGACAGTTGGAAAAAAATTAGAAAATTACAAGTAAGAAAATGAAAGCCTCCATAATTCCACCACAAAAAGAGAGCCACTGATTGTACCTGAGTGGTGCCATCTCCTGCATACACGTGAGACCTTAAGCATGTGATGAAAAATTTCATCTATGAATCTCCAGCCCTCATCAGGGCACCTGGCACAGCTGACACTCAGTAAATGCTTGGTAAAGCTTTAGTTAGACATCTGGTATTTAAGTCAAAGATGTATCTAAAAATGCAAGAAGTAGCTAGCTAGTTCACTTGGGCAGAGAGGTGAGGAATCTTTGAAAACTCTACACATCAGCTTTAAATCACCAAGAACACTTTCAAATTTTTCAAAAATCCTTTCTGCTATCTTTCTCCTTTTCTAAAATTTGTCCTCTACAATGGAGCAATATTCTCTTCGACTTTCACTGAGTAGTTCTCATAGCCTCATGAACTCCTTGGGTTCATTTCCATCTTCATGTCTCCCTGTCTCCTAGCAGGGTCTTTTCTCTTGCTGTTCTGTTTCCCAGGTGGTGCTATCGGTAAAGAGCCCTGTGGCCAATTCAAGAGACATAAGAGACATGGATTCCATCCCTGGGTCGGGAAGATCCCTGGGAGGAGGGAATGGCAACCCACTCCAGTAGTTTTACCTGGAGAATCCCATGGACAGAAGAACCTGGTGGGCTACAGTCCATGGGGTTGCAAAGAGTCAGACATGACTGAAGCCACTTAGCTCGCATGCACACATGCTGTTCTGTTGTTTATCGCTTATCCATCCTTCCAGTTCCAGCTTGAGTCCACTCTTCCACCCGTGTGCCTGACTACTTGACTTCATTTATTTCCCTTTCTTGACTAAAGTCTGCAGCCCCTAGAGCCTGCAGCTTAGTGCTTCTTGTGGCTGATTGGAACCATATACCATAATTACACCTGGCTTTGCTTTCTTTCTCCTTAGTAGAAGACTAGACACAAGGCAGATACCGGTATCTTAGACTGATTACTCGAGAGTGCTGCAAATGCAGGAAAATCCCCTCAGTACAGGCATGCCTTGGAGATATTGTGGGTTTGGTTCCAGACCACTGCAATAAAGCTGATATCACAATAAAGCAAGTCCCCATCTTTTTTTTTTTTTGTTTCCTGGTGCATGTGGAAGCTATGTTTACACTATACTATAGTCTCTTAAGTATGCTGCTGCTGCTGCTAAGTCGCTTCAGTCGTGTCCGACTCTGTGCGACCCCAGAGACGGCAGCCCACCAGGCTCCCCCATCCCTGGGATTCTCCAGGTAAGAACACTGGAGTGGCTTGCCATTTCCTTCTCCAATGCATGAAAGTGAAAAGTGAAAGTGAAGACGCTCAGTCGTGTCTGACTCTTAGCAACCCCATGGACTGCAGCCCACCAGGCTCCTCCACCCATGGGATTTTCCAGGCAAGAGTACTGGAGTGGGGTGCCATTGCCTTCTCCCTCTTAAGTATAGCATTGTCTAAAAAATGTATATACCCTAATTTAAAAATGCTTTATCACTAAAAACTGCTAACTATCATCTGAGCATTCTATGAGTCATAATCTTATTAAGAGTGCAGGGTCTTGTCTCAATGTTGATGGCTGCTGACTGATCACAGAGGTGGTTGCTGGAAGCTGGGGTGGCTGTGGCAATTTCTTAGAATAAGACAACAGTGAAGTTTGCCACATTGATTGACTCTTCCTTAAATGAGTGATTTCTCTGTAGCAGACAGTGCTCTTTGATTGCATTTTACCAAAGCAGAACTTCTTTCAAAATTGGAGTCAATTCTCTCAAACCCTGCTGCTGCTTTATCAACTAAGTTTATGTGATATTCTAGATTTTTGTGTCAACAGTCTTCATAGCATCTTTACCAAGAGTAGATTCTATCTCAAGAAGCCACTTTCTTTGCCTATTCATAAAAAGCAACTTCTTAATTCATTCAAGTTTTACCATGAGATTGCAGCAATTTAACCACAGCCTCAGCTTCCGCTTTTAATTCTAGTTCTCTTGCAACTTCCACCACATCTACAATTACTTCCCTTGCTGAAGTCTTGAACCTCTCAAAGTCATCCATGAAGTTTGGAATCAGTTTCTTTCAAACTCTTGTTAGTGTTAATATTTTCACCTCTTCCCATGAATCACAAACATTTTAATAGCATCTAGAATGGAGGGTCTTTTTCAGAAGAGGTTCAAATAACTTTGCCCAGATCCAGCAGAGGAATCACTGAGGCAGTTGTAGCCTTATGAAATGTATTTATTCAGTAATAAGACTTGAAAGTTGAAATGATTCCTTGATCTATGGGCTACAGAATGGATGTTGTTGCTAGTAAGCATGAAAAAATCTTTAATCTTGTACATCTCTATTAGAGCTCTTGGGTGGCCAGATGTGCTGTCAGTGAGGAGAAATACTTTGAAAAGATTTTTTTTTTTTTCTGAGCAGTAGGTCTCAAAAAGTGAGCTTAAAATATTTAGTAAACCATACTGTAAACAGATGTGCTATCACCCAGGCTTTATTGTTCCACCGACAGAGCACAGGCAGAGTAGAATTTGTATAATTCTTATGGTTTTAACTAAGTAAGCACTGGCTTCTACTGAAAGTTATCTGCTTTAGGCCCTAACAGGAGAGTCAGCCTGCCCTTTGAAGCTTTGAAGCCAAGGCATTGACTTCTCCTCTCTAGCTATGAAAGTCCTGGAGGGCATCTTCTTCCAATAGAAGGCTCTTTCATTTTACATTGAAAATCTGTTGTTTAGCATGGTCACATTCATTATAATTGTCTTAGCTAGATCTTCTGGCTAACTTGCTGCAGCTTCTACATCAGCAACTGCTGTTATGGAAACAGCTTATTTCCTTAAACATCATGAATCAACTCTTAGCTACAAACTTTTCTTCTTCACCTCTCTCAGCCTTTGTAGAATTAAAAAGTGTTAGAGCCTTGATCTGGATTAGGCTTTGTCTTAAGGTAATGTTGTTGTTGGCTAATCTTCTATGCAGACCACTAAAACTTACCCTGTATCAGAAATAAGGCTGTTTTGCTTTTGTATCGCTTGCGTGTTCACTGAAGTAGCACTTTTAATTTCCTTCAAGAACTTTTCCTTTACATTCACAACTTGACTTAACTGTTTGGCACACAAGCTGTAGCTTTCAGACTCTCTTGGCTTTCTGTATGCCTTCTTCACTAAGCATAATCATTTCTAGTGTTTGATTTAAAGTGAGAGACCTGTGACTCTTCCTTTTACTTGGAGGCCATCATGTTTGTGAAGTGGCTTAATTCTTACATCATTGTATCTCAAGGGATAAGAAGGCCAGAGGAGCGGGAGAGAGACACAGGAACAGCCAGTCATTGTGGAACACATACAGTATCTCAAGTCAATCATTTTAATGGATGAGGTTCATAGTCTTGAGAACAATTACAGTAGTAACATCGAAGATCATGGATCACAGATCACTATAACAAATATATTATAATGAAAAAGCCCAAAATATTGCTAGAATTACCAAATGTGACACAAAAATCTGAAGTGAGAAAATACAGTTCTAAAAATGGTGGCAATAGACGTTGGAGGCAGTGTTGCCACAAAGCTTCAATTTGCATAAAACACAGTATCTGCAAAGTACAATAAAGTGAAGCATAATAAAATGAGGTCTGCCTGTAGCTAAACCTAATTTTGAGAGATGGTTTCTTGGTAATGCTGAGAGTGGGCTATGAAAAATGCTCTTTCAAAGAAGTGAAGGCCTTTGGGTGATTTTTTTTTTTTTTTTTTGTAGAGCTCAAAAGAGATATGAAATACAGAGTTGTTTAATTTGGAATCTGTGGATTAGCCATAGATTAACAACCATGCGGGTTTCCCTGGTAGCTCAGAGGTAAAGAAGGTGCCTATAATGCAAAAGACGTGGGTTTGATCCCTGGTCCAGGTAGATCCCCTGGAGAAGGAAATGGCAACCCACTCCAGTATTCTTGCCTGGATATTCCCATAGACA